>NC_133326.1:366897310-367187310 GCF_042186555.1 Aquarana catesbeiana | reverse complement strand
TCGCCTAATTAGAGAGCCGCCTCTGACCGTGAGTGGTTACAGTGTTGTGGTACCACCACCCAATACCAATTTTTTCTACCCCTGTTTAACAAGGACATGTAATTACAATTTTTGAAATAATATTTAACAGCGGGGCCTGCTCCTGCACACAACAAGAGTAACTGTGAGGGGTTATACTGAAGAGTGGAAAAGAAAGAAAGAAAAGATGGAAGGAATGGAAGAAAGAAAAATAACAGAAAGGAAGAAAAGAAATAAAAGAAAGAAGGAAAGAAAGAAAAGAAAGAAAAGAAAGAAAGAAAAGAAAGAAAGAAAGAAAGAAAGAAAGAAAGAAAGAAAGAAAGAAAGAAAGAAAGAAAGAAAGAAAAGAAAGAAGGAAAGGAAGAAAGAAAACTAGCCAGCTGTGCGAGGCCCCTGTGACTGCGAGGCCATAGGCTACCGCCTATTTCGCCTAATTAGAGAGTCGCTTCTGACCGTGAGTGGTTACAGTGTTGTGGTACCACCACCCAATACCAATTTTTTCTACCCCTGTTTAACAAGGACATGTAATTACAATTTTTGAAATAATATTTAACAGCGGGGCCTGCTCCTGCACACAACAAGAGTAACTGTGAGGGGTTATACTGAAGAGTGGAAAAGAAAGAAAGAAAAGATGGAAGGAATGGAAGAAAGAAAAATAACAGAAAGGAAGAAAAGAAATAAAAGAAAGAAGGAAAGAAAGAAAAGAAAGAAAAGAAAGAAAGAAAAGAAAGAAAGAAAGAAAGAAAGAAAGAAAGAAAGAAAGAAAGAAAGAAAGAAAGAAAGAAAGAAAGAAAGAAAGAAAGAAAGAAAGAAAGAAAAGAAAGAAGGAAAGGAAGAAAGAAAACTAGCCAGCTGTGCGAGGCCCCTGTGACTGCGAGGCCATAGGCTACCGCCTATTTCGCCTAATTAGAGAGTCGCTTCTGACCGTGAGTGGTTACAGTGTTGTGGTACCACCACCCAATACCAATTTTTTCTACCCCTGTTTAACAAGGACATGTAATTACAATTTTTGAAATAATATTTAACAGCGGGGCCTGCTCCTGCACACAACAAGAGTAACTGTGAGGGGTTATACTGAAGAGTATATAGAGCATATTTCTGTTCAGAGTATATAGTGCCTGGGGGCCCCAACACCATTTTTTTTTAAATTTGGGTGTGGGGTACCCCTTAATATCCATACCAGACCCAAAGAGCCTGGTAATGGGCTGGGGGGAACCCATGCCGTTTTTCTCAATGATTTTCATCTATATTGCTGGGACCCGACAATACATTACAGCCACAAGCAGTGTTAAATGACTTTTTTTCCTTTAGAAATGTCATTTTGCTGTGGTATTGTTCTAAACACGGGAAAACTGTGCCACTTTCACTTTAAGCATTCTTAAAATCACTGCTTCCGAAAAAACGTCAGTTTTTAAAACATTTTTTTGCATTGATACATGTCCCCTGGGGCAGGATCCGGGTCCCCAAACACTTTTTATGGCAATAACTTGCATATAAGCCTTTAAAATTAGCACTTTTGATTTTTCACGCTTGTGTCCCATAGACTTTAATGGTGTTCGTACAAGTTTTTTTCATGTTCGCACGCATGTCTTAGAAGATAATGTAAGCCAAGGTACCTACAAGTACTATATGCTGGTGTGAGTACTCCTGTGCTACTAAATCACTTTTATGTGCTAAAGTACTTTTGATCAATTTATACTAGTGTTCAAAGAACTATCTATCCAAAACATGAACTTATTTAAAAGCCTGCTGCAGACACTAATTTGTGTTCCAACAAAATACAATGTATAATAATCATATAAAGTGCTGCGGTGCTCTACATACTACTACTGGGTGTAATAAATAGTGCTAATTAAATAGCATCCATATTGAATTGCTCAATAAACCAAAATAAAAGTGATCAAATCTACATTCCTAATAAATTATAATCCACTATACATTTGTTTATGGTGATTCCAGTTCATATAATCATTATAAGTCCATAACATAACCAAGATTGTTCCACGTGTTATAGCTTCCATGTTAGACCCTTCACCTTTCATCAACAAATTCAAACCCTAAAGTGCAAAAAAACACCACATGCTTCTTTTAGGCTCTCAGAACTCTCACATCAAATACATATCAATAAAGCCTGTAATGCTTCATACACTTTACATTCCCCTACTTTAGAATGGTACCATTTTCTCCCCCTGTCCACAGGGGTCCATGTCCAGATCATTTCTCATTATACAGGATGGGTAGGTGGCTACTTTAAATTTCACACAAAGACTCATGCAGCCATTTTGCATAACTTTCAGAAGGGGAAGCAAAGATACAAGGCTCCCATAGTGTAGTATTTAAAACCAACACACACATTAAAAACACATTTAAAACAATTTAAAACAATAAGCAGGCTGCATGACAGATGCTTCCCTGATGTTATCTCTCCTATGCAAGCAGATAGAACAACCCCCCAATAAAAAAAAATGCTGTGCATGTAGAATAGATTGAATAGGGCAATATATACAATATGTTACTGTTAGGGATTGGGTTCAAGTTTGGGCTGGTGCAGGGTTTGACTTGAAACTTTGCCATAGTGCCAAAATAAATCACCCATAATGCTTTGTACTTTGTAATGCATTGTGAACTGTAGTCAGGTGGAATAGCTTGGCCAATAATGTGGTTATAACAATGTACCAGCCACCTCACTATAAAAGTCAGATCTCCCATTGGCTTTTTTTTCAGTGTTTGTTGGAGTCAAGCTGGCCAGTGGCCATACATAGATCAAAATTCAGTCAGTACAATAGGGACGACTGAATTTTAATTAATATTTGGCCATTGTGGTTGAACAGAAGTCAGTCTACCAACTGGCTTCTGATCATCCACCTTGTCAGTACTTTTTTGATCGATCAGCGCTGCAGGCAATAGACTGCAGCACTGATTAGTGTATTCTGATAGCAGGGAAGTCTCCCCACTGTCAGAATACAAAGACATAGCGGGAGGATTCCCCAATCCACCTCGAATGTGTGCATTGGGAAATCAGGTCAGTTTTTTCATTCAACCCGCTGGTTGAATGAAAAAAACTAACTCATGTATGGCCAACCTTAGTGAGGAACAGCTGACAGTGATTGGAGGCAGTTAATGCACTGTACATGGCTGATGTGCTACCACAGGGCTTTACAGTGCTCTCTACAGTGCTCCATTGTATAACTGATACATTACAACTGGTTTGCTACAGAAGTGGTGTGCACCCCTTGTATTCACTGTGCTTTTGAGTGCCATCGGTGCTCTAGTACTGACAATTGCATTGTGATGTGGCTGTGTACCACACAATGAATAGATCAAAGTTCTTTTTTAGGACTACTCTTTTTTTCTGTGTGTCAGCAACAACTTATGATGCAGTGTAGCGGCTATCCCCCATGTTTTCCTTTTTTTTTGTTTTCTTTCATGCTTATTTTTTATTTAGGTGGCTAACCTATATGCCATCTTCTGCCAGGAAAGCACATGTCTTAAACCTGGTTCAGCAGTAATTGCAGGTACAAGAATCATATAAAGTCCTGCACTGCTCTACATACTACTACTGTGTGTAATAAATAGTGCTAATTAAATATCATCCATATCTATTTGCTCAATAAAAAAAATAAAAGTGCTCAAATATACACTCCTAATAAATTATAATCCAATATACAAGATTATTCCACGTGTTATAGCCTCCGTGTTGAACCCTTCAGCTTTCATCAACGAATTCAAACTCCAAAGTGCAAAAAACACCACTAATGCCGCATACACACGAGCGGACTTTATGGCAGACTTTGCTCGGCGGACTTTTCGCCGGACTTTGCCGGCTCCTTGCGCCGGACTTAAAAAGGGACGGACTTGGCCACACACGATCATTGCAAAAGTCCGCTGGTTTTGAACGCGGTGACGTATAGCACGTACAACGGGACTATAAAAAGGAAGTTCAAGCCCCACTACGGCACCCTTTAGGCTCCTTCTGATAATCTCATGTTTATTTCGTGGTAGTAGAAGTTTGGTTAGAGACGATTCGCGCTTTTCACACTTCAGCTTATTTCTATCGTTTTCTTCGGTTCAGTTTGTGCTTGTGAGGTTTGTATCTGCTTTTCAGTGCGTGTTGGTCAGTTCGTAACCTGCCTTGCAGGCCGTTCTGGTCTGCTCGTTCCTGATTTTCAGGTCGTTCTTCATAGGCCTTGCTGTTCTTCAGTGCGTTTGTTATAAGTTTGTTTGTTTGACCAGCCGACCATTTTGAAGCCATGTCGCGTGGACGTACTCATTCTTGAGTTCGTGCTGCGTGGGGACTTGGTGTTGGGGTTAATACTTTGACCCGAGTCCAGTCCATGAGGCCGAGGAGGAGTTCACGGATGAAGAATTGGTTGCGCCAGTATGACCAATTCTCTCATATGCCTTTGCTCCGTGAGCTCCGTGAGAATAATCCTGAGGATTTCAGGAATTATCTCCGGATGACGGACCCCGTCTTTGAGTGTCTGCTGGCTATGCTGACCCCCTATATCAGCAGGCAGAATACCTGCATGAGGCAAGCCATCAGTGCGGAGCAGAGGCTAGTTGCCACGTTACATTACTTGGCGACAGGGAGAAGTCTTCAGGAGTTGAAGTTCTTGACAGGCATCTCCCCCCAGGCTCTGGGGATAATAATCCCAGAGACCTGTTCTGCCATCATTCAGGTTCTGCAGAAGGACTATATGAAGGTAAGTTTTATCCTTTAACATTACATGATATGTATGAAATGTTTTTTAATGTATTGTATAAATGTCCTCCTTACCTAATTGCCATGCTTTCAATATGCTGTGAATGTCCCCTTTATCTTCATGCATGCCTGTTTTTGGACATTAATCATTTATTGCCCTACATGCATATTTACCTTCAATAACCTCCCCACCATGCAATCCTGGGTCCATTTATATCTCTAGCCTATAGTCCCTTGAACAATGTATATTGTCTGCTCCATTGTCTTGTTTGACACTCCCCCACCCCACAAATGTTGTAAACAGTCAGGTGTGTTTGTTTACCTAATTAGAACCCCACCCCACCCCTCAAATGTTGTAAACAGGTGTGTTTTGGACCCTAATTAGAACCCCTCCCCCACCCCACAAATGTTTAAAACAGTCAGGTGTGTTTGTTCACCTAATTAGAACCCCTCCCCCACCCCACAAATGTTGTAAACAGTCAGGTGTGTTTGTTCACCTAATTAAAACCCCTCCCCCACCCCACAAATGTTGTAAACAGTCAGGTGTGTTTGTTCACCTAATTAGAACCCCTCCCCCACCCCACAAATGTTTAAAACAGTCAGGTGTGTTTGTTCACCTAATTAGAACCCCTCCCCCACCTCACAAATGTTGTAAACAGTCAGGTGTGTTTGTTCACCTAATTAGAACCCCACCCCCACCCCTCAAATGTTGTAAACAGGTGTGTTTTGGACCCTAATTAGAACCCCTCCCCCACCCCACAAATGTTTAAAACAGTCAGGTGTGTTTGTTCACCTAATTAGAACCCCTCCCCCACCCCACAAATGTTTTAAACAGTCAGGTGTGTTTTGGACCCTAATTAGAACCCCTCCCCCACCCCACAAATGTTGTAAACAGTCAGGTGTGTTTGTTCACCTAATTAGAACCCCTCCCCCACCCCACAAATGTTTAAAACAGTCAGGTGTGTTTGTTCACCTAATTAGAACCCCTCCCCCACCCCACAAATGTTTAAAACAGTCAGGTGTGTTTTGGACCCTAATTAGAACCCCTCCCCCACACCACAAATGTTGTAAACAGTCAGGTGTGTTTGTTCACTTAATTAGAACCCCTCCCCCACCCCTCAAATGTTTAAAACAGTCAGGTGTGTTTGTTCACCTAATTAGAACCCCTCCCCCACCTCACAAATGTTGTAAACAGTCAGGTGTGTTTGTTCACCTAATTAGAACCCCACCCCCACCCCTCAAATGTTGTAAACAGGTGTGTTTTGGACCCTAATTAGAACCCCTCCCCCACCCCACAAATGTTTAAAACAGTCAGGTGTGTTTGTTCACCTAATTAGAACCCCTCCCCCACCCCACAAATGTTTTAAACAGTCAGGTGTGTTTTGGACCCTAATTAGAACCCCTCCCCCACCCCACAAATGTTGTAAACAGTCAGGTGTGTTTGTTCACCTAATTAGAACCCCTCCCCCACCCCACAAATGTTTAAAACAGTCAGGTGTGTTTGTTCACCTAATTAGAACCCCTCCCCCACCCCACAAATGTTTAAAACAGTCAGGTGTGTTTTGGACCCTAATTAGAACCCCTCCCCCACACCACAAATGTTGTAAACAGTCAGGTGTGTTTGTTCACTTAATTAGAACCCCTCCCCCACCCCTCAAATGTTTTAAACAGTCAGGTGTGTTTGTTCACCTAATTAGAACCCCTCCCCCACCTCACAAATGTTGTAAACAGTCAGGTGTGTTTGTTCACCTAATTAGAACCCCTCCTCCACCCCACAAATGTTTAAAACAGTCAGGTGTGTTTTGGACCCTAATTAGAACCCCTCCCCCCACATTCAAATGGATCAATGGGCCATCACAGGGGGTGATTAATCTTATAAGTGGGCCTTATGTTTTTTAAAATTTAAATTACAAACACACATATTAATAATGTTTGACTGCTGTTGTTCACTAATGTTTTTGTGTAATCTGATATACAAGTTAGGTTTAAACACCTTATCTTAAAGTGGAGTTCCACCCAAAAGTGGAACTTCCACTCATCAGATTCCTCCCCCCCTCCGGTGACACAGTTGGCACCTCTCAGGGCGGAGGGGGGTACAGATACCTGTATATTACAGGTATCTGTACCCACTTCCGGCGTAGATAGCCACAGAATCTGTGGTTATTTACGCCACTTCCTGCTCCCTCCCCGCTGCCTGCTGGGAAACACACGGGTCCCAGAGGCAGCAGGGAGCATTCGTATTGCGTGGCGCGACTCGCGCATGCGCAGTAGGGAACCGGGAAGTGAAGCCGCACGGCTTCACTTCCTGATTCCCTTACCGAAGATGGAGGCGGCAGCACCTGAGGACGGAGAGACGCTTCGGCCTCGGGTGCCGACATCGCGGGCGCCCTGGACAGGTAAGTGTCCATGTTTTAAAAGTCAGCAGCTGCAGTATTTGTAGCTGCTGACTTTAAAAAAAAATTTTTTCGGCGGCGCTCCGCTTTAATGTTTTTTTATTTTTTCACTCCACAGTTTCCTTCCAGTACACAGGAATGGCAGACTGTGGCCTCCCAGTTCGCTGACCGTTGGGACTTTCCCAACTGTGTCGGGGCGATTGACGGGAAGCATGTCCGGATTGTGCCACTACTGCATTCGGGGTCTTATTTCTATAACTACAAGGGGTTCCATAGTGTAGTTTTGATGGCGGTGGTCTCGGCACATTTGGACTTTCTGTTTGTGGATGTGGGGAAGAACGGCCGGATGTCTGATGGAGGAGTCTTTGCACAGACCGAGCTGTGCCAGCATCTCCAGACTGGTGGCCTGGGATTGCCACCTGATGACCAGAATGTTGATGGACTCCCCTCAGTTTTTATCGCTGATGAAGCGTTTGCTCTCGGTGAGCACTTGATGAGGCCGTTCCCCCAAAGGACACTCACCCCTGAGAGGAGGGTATTTAATTACCGGCTGGCCAGAGCAAGAAGAGTTGTGGAGAATGCCTTTGGGATTCTGGCCAGCCGGTTCCGTTTGTTCCTTTCAGCAATTAATCTGGCGGACTATAAACTAAATTACGTCATACTTGCTTGCTGCATCCTACATAACTTTTTAAGGAGACATTCACCTACATATATTTCTTCTGTTGGGCCTGAGGCCAGACTGGAACAAGATACAACAATGACAGGCCTACAAATTGGCCGTATTGGCTTGGCCCCCCAAACCGCACGTCAAGTGCGTGAGCATTATGTTAATTATTTTAATGGTCGGGGGGCCATTGCTATTCAGTAACAGCTTTAATTTTACCAAAAAATACAATAAAAAAAATAAAAAAAAAAAAATTTTATTCTTGTTTTGCATTTAGTTTTGTCTGTCTCCTAGTGCACTTGTAGTAGTGGCAAGTAGTGGCAAGTGCATTTACCATTAGTTAATCAGGTCCTTTGTCACTGTAACCACCCAAAAAAATAAAAACATTTCTTTATGAAATAATCAGCCACACACATTGTATTAGTACAAACTTTTTACTGTGTGCATATTGAAAGGTGCATTTTTTTTTTGTATTTTTTTTTTTCATATTTTTTTGGTGTAAATTTTTTTTTAACGTTATTAAAGGCATATTTTTGCAAAAATAGACCAAGATAAAAATATTTACTTGCAAAACAGTGTTTTAAAAAACATAACAAAACATTAAAGAACTTACAAAGTTCAACATTTAAAGAATGGTGCATGTGATGTCACCCTTGGAAATCGTTCATTTTCAATCTGCTCAAAATTGAGCATTACAAAAGGGTCAAGTCAACATGTGCTATCTCCCATCATGGGTGAGCAATGTATGTGTTTTGTGTGTGCAATCCCTTTTTGGTCCTATCACCACAAAATAATTTGGAGGATGAAGGGGTTGCAAACACAAAACAAGTACATTGATAACCCATGATGGAAGATAGCACATGATGACACACCGTGTGCATCATAATGTAAATTTGGGTAGCACCAAAAAAATTCTAAAACATTTTCCAGAGAAAACAAACTTCACAAGGAAATGAAGAACATGATTTATGTTTTTAGGAAAAACGTTATTATATTCTGCCCAAAACATCAATCATGTTCTTCATTTCCTGTTGCATGGAGTCCAGGCGAAGTTGCATGCTGTGAATTTGGTCACGCATTTTATCTATTTGGCCATTCCACAGCATTATCTGGCCAATCAGTCTTTGGGCACTGTCTGTGGTGAATGGCTCTGCCGCTTGGCCTTCCACAACCAGAAACTCACCTAAAATGAGTGGATAAAACAAGGGTTACAATATGCACGCCAAAATACATTAACTTAAGCTGGGGTGTCAGTCACTCACTTGGTGGGCTTGAAACCTCGTACACTTCCTCCACCTCTCCTTCCTCCAGGTCGTCGGGTGGGCATGGTCTTGGGCTTGGGGTATCTTCTGCCTCAGGCTGGTGACTTGGGGGGGTCCTGGGATCCTTGGACTGTTGTCTGAGTCTTTTCTCCCCTATGATAATTGAAGAAAAGGTATAGTTAAAAAACAGTGATATTTCAGATTTTATAAAATACTCTGAAACGTTGGTTAGGAGTTGTGGCCAATTGCCTTTTTTGGTCATCAAAAATTTAGAAGACAGGATGAACATTCCCTCTGAACAACAATTATAAACTATGCACATTTTCTGGCAATTTTCTCCTATGTGTATTACCCCTCTAAAATGTATTTATGGTCACATAGTACACTATAGTGCTCGTGAGTCCAGATGTGTAAACAGCTGCTGTGTCCTGTCCTTACATCACACTGAATCATTTTTGAAGAAGCATTATATTTTCAAACACATCTACAGCACATCAACAAATTGTGGGAATTGGACAAATTATCAAGACATAAATGTATGTTCAACCCTGTCCCATCGTATTTGGCGAAAAAATAACGTCATTTTCTAAAGTATCATATGTATTTTACAAAGAACGGTCTTTACGAACGATGCTGTATAAAGTCCAAAAATATGGATCAGCATGCAAGTTAAGTATCTCAATAGGAAAACACAACAAGTACTTACTTTTTTAAGCAGCTTCTTTATTCGCCAATATTGTTCTGGCTCCCGACTTTTGATGTCAGGCCACCGCTTCCTCAATTGCTCTTTCGACCGTTTAGTGCCAAATTTTGCTTCTAGAGCGGTGACAATTGAGGACATTATTTTGTTCTTACGCATATTTTTTTTCCCATCGTAGTCCTCCCTTCTCAATATGGACACCATCTCCCCCATCTCTTCAAAAGCCATGTTGGTGGCCTTATATCTCCTCCGGGATGTGGATGGTTGTGGCTCCGGGCTTTCCTCCGTGCTACTTCCACTGATTCTCTCCGCCATCTTTAGCTATCTACTCCCACTGCGCAACGAAGAGTGAAGGGGCGGGGACAAATCGTAGTAAAGAACGTCAGTGGTGGGCGACGCAGGCGGAGCATGACACATGCGCAGTGTATATAAAGCTATTACGATGGCCTACGTATGTCCGTGCGGAAGTAGCGAGCGTCAGAAACGAAGGTAAGATTAAAGTGGGGGTGTGTGTGTTTGGTGTGTGTGTGTATGTATGTGTCCCCTAGATTACAAACCAAAATAATCCTGTGATTTGTGACTGACATTAGTTTTGATCTGGTGTCTTGTCTTTCAGAAACAATGAATCCCTTTAAAGAGGAAGAATTTTTGTCCCAATTTATTGAGCTCTATCAGGAAAAGAAAAATCTGTGGGAGGTCAAACACCCACTATATTATAATAGGGATGTAAGGAAGGCAACACTGGGCACACTTTTAGAATTTGTGAAGACTCGAGTCCCCCAGGCAGACCTCAAGTTTGTGGACAAGAAAATTGGTATCTTGCAAAACATGTATAAGCGGGAACACAATAAAATCCAGGAGTCGCTCAGATCCGGTGCAGCAGCTGACCAAGTATATGTACCCAAGTTGTGGCACTACCACAAACTGCGATTCCTGGATGACCAGACCGAAGCCAGGCAATCACTTCGACCCTTCCCCCCACCCTTCCCTCCAGCCTTCCCTCCACTCTTCCCTCCAGCCTTCCATCCACCTCCACCCCAGCTGAGGAGTCCCAGGAAGAACTGGGCCTTTTCAGCATTGATGAAGTGGATGTGCCCAGCTTCAGCCAGGTATCCTTTTTTGTGGAATTTGTGATTGTGTAAATGTTATTAATGATGTTAACGTGTTAATTTTTTAAGTGCTTCCGAAAAAATGACTTCAGCACAAATATTAATATGTAGACATATCACTAGACAGTAGTGGCCAAAAATATACTTCTGCATAGGTGTGCGCAGCCTCTTGCATTAGGGTGTGCACCCCAAAGCTCAAATACATATGCATGTGTATATGTACTGATGGTGTCAGTAGGGCAGTGGACAGTGTAATTTTGTTAATTTTATTTTCCCCAAATTTTTGGCCTTGTGTAAAATTTTTTTGGGGGGGATGAAATATCAGTGGTCTAAACAGGGGGGAATATGCAGCACACAAGGCAAATAGGGTGTGCCCAGGCACCCCTGGCACACCCTGTGCGCACGCCTATGCACTTCAGATATTGTTGATCACCTGAAATAATGGTGGTGTCAAATAGATAGCCTTTACTATTTGTTGCTAATTATATTTGCAAGTCATGAGCTGAAAAATGTGTGTGATTGCGTAACACAAAATTACAACTATGTCCCTTTTTTGACACAGGATGACCTCAGCCAGGAGGAGGCCTTGCTCAGTGGGAGAGAGGAGGAGGCCTTGCTCAGTGGGAGAGAGGAGGAGGCTGTGGCTGGGCCAAGTCGAAGCCACACGGAGTGTCAGGTGCCTCCCCTCCGCATTCTCCACCAAAGGCCCAGGAGAATGACACAAACTGAGCAGGAATCCCTAGCCCTCATACGGGAAGCAAGCCAGATCCTGAGCAAACCACCCAATGCAGAGGAGGCGTATGGCACCTATATAGCCAGCAGATTGCTGGAGTTGGAAAAGGGCCAACGCCTCCTCTGTGAGGGTCTGATTTTTAAGGCATTTCAGAAGGGCTTGAGAGGGGAGCTTACTGCTACCACATATCTGGCTGATGAAGCCACTCCTCCTCCTCCTCCTCCTCCTGCCCCAAGTACACCACCAGAGGAAGGCTGCAGAGAAGCGTGGAGGGAAGGCTGCAGAGAAGTGTGCAGGGAAGGCTCCACGGAAGACTCGAAAGTGATTGCCTGGTTTCTGTCTGGTCTGACTGTGCTTCCTGTGCTCCCTATTTGCAAGATACCAATTTTCTTGTCCTCAAACTTGATGTGTGTCCTGGGGGACAAAAGGCTTCACAGATTCTAAAAGTGTCTCCAGTGTTGCCTTCCTAATTAATAGGAAGGCAATAAATGGATTTTTTTGTTACGTTACATTATTGACTATGTGTTTTTATTCAAAAACGCCATTTTGTTTGAGAGTAGGCAGGTACAGGTCAAAAAGACTGTGGGGTTGATTTAAGAAAACCAAATAGACTGTGCACTTTGCAGAGGGCAGTTTCCCTCCGCAAGTGCAATTGCTCCAGAGCTTCAGAAATGAGGTAAGGCTTGACTTTGCAAAGAGTACACAATCCTGTGCAAGGAAAAATCGCAAAACAGCATTTTTGCTTGCACATGATTGGATGATGGAAGTCAGCAGAGCTTCTGCTCATTTACTAAGCTCTGGAGCAAATGCTCTTGCAAAGTGCACAGTCTTTTTCCCTTTAGTAAATCAACCCCTATGTGTGTTTTTGACAAAAGGCTAAATCATTTATAATATCAAGTCAAAAGTACTATTGAAAAGTGAACTTTAGAAATTGCACAGCAAGTGCACTTGTTGGAAGTGCAGTCGCTGTAAATCTGAGGGGAAGAGCTGAAATGAAATGAAGCTCTGCTTATTTTAACATACAATCATGTGCAATAATTTTTTTTTTTTTTTTTTGGGGTTCCTTGCATGTGCCCCTCGGATTCACAGCGAAGGCACTTCAAAATGTTCTTTGTGTGCAATTCCAAGTAGAATTTGCACTTGTAATGAAAAATGAATTTGAGCTTGTCAAATACACCCCCCTATGTCTAATGAACAAGGGACAACAACCTCATTAAGGTTCATTAAAACAACACAAAATATTTTAAGGTTATTGTGGTAACTTGAAAATCCAAAAAAAAAAAAAAAATGTGGGTATAATTTAGCACACATTGTAAAATAGATAAGTGTTGTAATCAATAAAAAAAATAAAGATGAGTCCAAAATCTAATTTAAAAGTTTTTATTTATGGAGATCTGGCTTTTTACAAATATCATATTAGTCATGGCATGAGGATAAATCATGAAGAAAATAGTTTGTGAGAACTCTGTGTGAATATAAAGCAGAAAAACAACTTCATTACTCTCGCATTATAAATAAAAAAAAGCGCTGTATTAAAAGATCACAGAAGAGGAATGTGCTAGCTTCAATACGAAGGCTAGTTTTACCAGACCGAGCGCTTCCGTCTTGCAATTGCTTCAGAGCATGCGTGAATTTGAGTTCGTCGGACTAGCACACAGACGACCGGTTTGTCCGCTAGAAAGAAGAGTCAGTCGGATAGATTTAAAACTTGTTTCAAATCTAAGTCCGTCCAACTTTTGAGCAAAGTCCGCTGGAGCCCGCACACCGAATTGTCCAACGAAATCCAGTACGCCGGACCAAGTCTGCCGTAAAGTCCGCTCATGTGTACGCGGCATAACACCAACTAAAACCAGCCTACTATTTGCATCAGATTGAAGCCTTTCAGGTGCAGGGTCCTCCTGATAATTTAGAAGTGTTATGAGTTTTTCTTGATATTTTATTTAGATGACCAATTAAAATGAATACAAATACTCAGGAAGGCAGAGAGATTTTGTACCAGACCATCACTTCCCTAAGCTATCTGGGTGGATAGATGACATTTTTCTATTTAGGTGCCAAAAGTTCCTCACTATGCAAAGTTGCTGAACCCCCCGACCCTCTTGTTCAGCTTTTGTGTTGATAAGTCTTTGAGGAAAGCGTTTGTGATTTGGTCATATCATACTACAAGCTACGGTTTGTTTGAGGAATAGATGGCTGAAAAGTGGTATACTGATGAAATAAAGGTGACATAAGGTACCACACCATCCTTCACTTCTTAACCAAATCAGATGGGCATTTAGAGGGTTCCATCTGGATATTAGGGATGAGATAATACCTGGCATCTTCCTCCGCGGCGCCGGCGTCTTCTTCCCTTCGTCTTCTCGGGCCGCTCCGCATCCACCATGATGGGAGGCTCCTGCTGTGTGACGCTTCTCCTCTTCTGACGGTTCTTAAATAACGGAGGGCGGGGCCACCCGGTGACCCCGACCCCTCTGATGTACGGGGACTTGACGGGGACTTTCCTGTGGCATTCCCCGTGACGTGAGAGGGGGCGGACAGGGAAGTAATTGTGCGTCAGTGGGGGGCAGGGCCACCAGGTGGCCCCGCCCTCCATTATTTAAGAACTGTCAGAAGAGGAGAAGCATCACACAGCGGGAGCCTCCTATCATGGTGGATGCGGAGCAGCCCGAGAAGACAAAGGGAAGAAGATGCCGGCGCCGCGGAGGAAGATGCCAGACGAGAACACCGGAGGAAGAACCAGAAGAACCAGAAGAAGAAGATGGAGGAAGAAACCGAAGGAAGATAGAAGAAAGAAAATAGAAGAAAGAAGAAGCATTTAAATAAAGGAATTGTCAAAAACTGTCTCTTGTCATTTTTAACATTTTTGACACTTTTTTTGTGAAATGGTAGGGGTACCCCCTTACCATTTCACACGGGGGGAGGGCCGGGATCTGGGGGGCCCCTTGTTAAAGGGGGCTTCCAGATTCCGATAAGCCCCCCGCCCGCAGACCCCCACAACCACCGGAAAAGGGTTGTGAGGATGAGGCCCTTGTCCCCATCAACATGGGGACAAGGTGTTTTGGGGGGCTACCCCAAAGCACCCTCCCAATGTTGAGGGCATGTGGCCTGGTACGGTTCAGGAGGGGGGGCGCGCTCTCGTCCCCCCTCTTTTCCTGCAGCCTGCCAGGTTGCATGCTCGGATAAGGGTCTGGTATGGAGTTTTGAGGGGACCCCACGCCATTTTTTTTTTTAATTTTGGCGCGGGGTTCCCCTTAAAATCCATACCAGACCTGAAGGGTCTGGTATAGATTTTGAGAGGGACCCCACGCCATTTTTTTAAAAATTTTGGCCGGGGTTCCCCTTAATACCCATACCAGACCTGAAGGGCCTGGTATGGAATTTAGGGGGACCCCCGCGTCATTTTTTTTTTTAATTTTGGTTCGGGGTTCCCCTGTGGGGAAATCCCATGCCGTTTTTATCAATGAACTTTTATGTGTATTGTCGGACCGACAATTCATTAATAGCCGCAAGTAGTTTTAAATGACTTTTTTCGGGGGCGTGGCCTGACACAGCATGGAGTAGGACATGTGGACACTGAGCTCCGTCCATTACTCCTGTTTCTAATTAATCCTGGACTGCTGGCACTGGGCGACAGGCTGGATTGTCTCCCTGGGACACCAGGGACTGAAACATCTAGTTCCTGAGGAGGGGGAGCGCGCGACGGCCCGAATGGAGCGGCGATCTCCCGCTCGGCGGCACAATAAATTTAGACCGCGGCTTCGGCCTACCACCGGAGGTCGCGGCCATCTTGGTCCTCCTCATCTGCGGCCCTGCCTGAAGCCTCCTGCAATATACAGGTACACAGCTGCTAGATTAATACCTGAGAGAGCTGGACTGCACTTATCCCCCTGATTACTGGCCTGTTTATACATCAGAGGCCCGGGGAGACTGACGCCCATAACCGGCCTGGATTGCGGCCTAGGCACATATGTGGTGACCGGCGGCCATCTTGGCACACCTACCTGCTTCAC
The DNA here is from genome assembly GCF_042186555.1 of Aquarana catesbeiana. Classification (NCBI taxonomy): domain Eukaryota; kingdom Metazoa; phylum Chordata; class Amphibia; order Anura; family Ranidae; genus Aquarana; species Aquarana catesbeiana. Next base: position 367,171,719 of record NC_133326.1, on the reverse strand, counting down.
CTGTGCTGCGAATACAGCCTGCAGCTCTGATATTCCCATCTAAACGGTACCTACTCGGCTCCCTGTAGCTTGCAGGGCATAGCTCCAGACTGCTAGTATCTCTGAGAGAAGAGGGGCGACACCTTACACATAACCCCGGCAGGACTAGCTCCTGTCCCCGGGCACCTAGGTACTTATTAAAACTAGGACTACATCCTCTCTGAGTACCAAACACGCCAGACTGCTATCAGAGGTTGGGAATTATTCGAGAGTCCTCTAGGATATTTACAGTATGTCGCCATCTAAAGCACAAAAAGCAGCGGCAGCAAAACTTGACCAATACCGCCGACACGAAAAGGAGGACATGGAGGAAGACGGAGCTGCTGAGAGGGCTGGGGAGGAAGAACGCACTACGAGTGACACCGACAAACTCCGTGAAGCAATCAACTTTTGTAGAACTTCTCTCACGACGCAGATAGAGGAAGTCAAAACGGATATCTCCCTCATCAGACAAGACTTTCAAAAACTTAGAGAAAGAGTAAAAGAAACCGAGACCAGATTGAGCGAGGTGGAGGATGCTATTCCACCCTTACAAACATCCTCAGACCGTGTACAACGACAAATACAACAACTCCTTATAAAGCAAGACGATATGGAGAATAGGTTGCGCAGATGTAATATACGCCTGATAGGCTTGCCGGAGGGGTCTGAGGGTAAGGACACTACCACATTCTTGGAAAATCTTCTGATTGCCACTTATGGAAGAGAAGTCTTCTCCCCTATGTTTGCGGTGGAGCGGGCACATCGCATGCCAGCGAGACCCCCCCCGCAGGGTGCTCCCCCTCGCACGTTTATAGCTAAACTTCTTAACTATAAAGATCGAGACACTGCTTTACGAATGGCAAGGGAGAAAGGCAATATCCCAGTGGGGAACGTGAAGGTGGCCATCTTCCCGGATTTCTCCGCAGAGGTACAACGTCATCGTCAAAGCTTTACAGAAGCCAAGCGTAAGCTAAGAAACCTCCAATATAAGTATTCAATGATCTTCCCAGCTCGTCTCAGGGTGGAGCATGACAGCCGTGCAGTCTTCTTTGAGGATCCAGAGGAGGTGATTGCTTGGCTGGAAAGACGGGCTAACCCTCAACAAGCCGATTGATTAATCCTCAATCCTTGAGATGGCCGTGACCGGGAGCTGTTTCTAGCCGGTACAAATCTACAACATAAATCCCGGATACCCACAGTGCAAGAGTCAAAGTACTTTCCGGGGCTCGGGGAAGACAAAGTCCTACAGTTAACATGCACCGTGCAGCGAGACTTTACCCCACATAGTTTTGGGAAGAAACATCATGAGCATTGGAACACTCCTTGGAACATAGCTGTCACAGCCAAACGGCAGCAGGAAGATCGAGAAACCATACTATACATTATGCGAGTAGTATGGTTGATATTACTCATGCTATTTAACTTCCGAAGACTCAACCAACTGCTCTACATTTTATTGCTCAATAAGAAATTAGAATGTTTCCCAGTTCATAACCAGTTAAGGGATTATGCCCACACAAGTTTGGGTCAGTGTAGGGCAGGGAGGGGGGTGGGAGTTCAAAGGTTTAAAGTTTGGTTATGCTCTGTTGTGCATATTTGTGATAGAAAACAGGTAACATCACATGTGTTGGATTTATGGAAATGTACTTACGTGTTATATGCCATACAACTAGGACAGACGGGTTTGAGAGTTAGAAACTTATGTGCCTTATATATGGAGAACAAACTGCTTTATATAAATACTCTATTAATGATTAAAAAGTTTTCCCAATGGCATCTTTGAAATTCCTTACATGGAATGTGAGGGGCCTCCGTGAACAATTTAAGTGCGCGGCAGTCTTCACATTCCTAAAGAAACAACGTGCCGATATAGTGGCACTGGTGGAAACCCATATAGAGGGCAGGGTTCAGATGGCACTCCGAAGGCCATGGGTGGGGTGGGCGTATCACTCTATCCACACGTCCCATTCCAGGGGAGTTTCCGTACTAATAGCCAAATCGGTACATTTTGAACTGTACGAGTTAATTACTGACCCACAAGGCCGTTATGTCTTTATACATGCTAAAGTGTATGGTGAACCTTTGCTCTTGATGGCCTTTTATGTACCACCTCCATTTAATGTTTCCACAGTCCAGGAAGGTATATCATTTATGACCCGTCATCCGAATGTAGCAGCGATATGGTTGGGAGACTTTAATGTCACTTTAAACCCGTCTTTAGACAAACTACAAACGGCTTCAGTTGTTCATAATGTCCCCACTGAAACTAGATTCTCTAAACTTGTCTCCGCCTTCCATTTAGTAGATACTTGGCGGCACATTTTCCCACGAGTCAGGTCATACTCATGCTTTTCATCCTCTCATGGGTCTATGTCCCGTATAGATTTTATACTTATTTCACGTAGATTAGCCCCAAGGCTATTGGAGGTAATGTTTTGCCCTAGGGTGCTATCGGACCATAGCCCTTATTGGATTACATTAAGCATTCCAGTAGCAAAGCCACCACGCACTTGGCGTCTAAACCCATTCTGGCTCTCTCTTCTACCAGAAGATAACGAGCTTATGGATAAATGGAAAACATACTTTGTAGAAAATGATGAATCAGCATCTCCAGCTGCAGTATGGGATTCTTTTAAGCTATTTGCTAGACATACACTGATAACTGCTATTAACAAAATTAACCACTTGAGCCCCGGACCATTATGCTGCCTAAGGACCAGAGGTCTTTTTCCAATTTGGCACTGCGTCGCTTTAACTTTTAATTGCGCGATCATGCAATGCTGCACCCAAACGAAATTTGCGTCCTTTTCTTCCCACAAATAGAGCTTTCTTTTGATGGTATTTGATCACCTCTGCAGTTTTTATTTTTTGCGCTACAAACGGAAAAAGACCGAAAATTTTGAAAAAAAATGATATTTTCTACTTTTTGTTATAAAAAAAATCCAATAAACTCAATTTTAGTCATACATTTAGGCCAAAATGTATTCGGCCACATGTCTTTGGTAAAAAAAATGTCAATAAGCGTATATTTATTGGTTTGCGCAAAAGTTATAGCGTCTACAAACTAGGGTACATTTTCTGGAATTTACACAGCTTTTAGTTTATGACTGCCTATGTCATTTCTTGAGGTGCTAAAATGGCAGGGCAGTACAAAACCCCCACAAATGACCCCATTTTGGAAAGTAGACACCCCAAGGAAATTGCTGATAGGCATGTTGAACCCATTGAATATTTATTTTTTTTGTCCCAAGTGATTGAATAATGACAAAAAAAAAAAAAAAAAATATTTACAAAAAGTTGTCACTAAATGATATATTGCTCACACAGGCCATGGGCCTATGTGGAATTGCACCCCAAAATACATTCAGCTGCTTCTCCTGAGTACGGGGATACCACATGTGTGGGACTTTTTGGGAGCCTAGGTGCGTACGGGACCCCGAAAACCAATCACCGCCTTCAGGATTTCTAAGGGTGTAAATTTTTGATTTCACTCTTCACTGCCTATCACAGTTTCGGAGGCCATAAAATGCCCAGGTGGCACAAACCCCCCCCAAATTACCCCATTTTGGAAAGTAGACACCCCAAGCTATTTGCTGAGAGGCATATTGAGTCCATGGAATATTTTATATTTTGACACAAGTTGCGGGAATGTGACACTTTTTTTTTTTTTTTTGCACAAAGTTGTCACTAAATGATATATTGCTCACACAGGCCATGGGCATATGTGGAATTGCACCCCAAAATACATTTAGCTGCTTCTCCTGAGTATGGGGATATCACATGTGTGGGACTTTTTGGGAGCCTAGCCGCGTACGGGGCCCCGAAAACCAAGCACCGCCTTCAGGATTTCTAAGGGCGTGAATTTTTGATTTTACTCTTCACTGCCTATCACCGTTTCGGAGGCCATGGAATGCCCAGGTGGCACAAAACCCCCCCAAATGACCCCATTTTGGAAAGTAGACACCCCAAGCTATTTGCTGAGAGGCATGGTGAGTATTTTGCAGCTCTCATTTGTTTTTGAAAATGAAGAAAGACAAGAAAAAACATTTTTTTTTTTCTTTTTTCAAATTTCAAAACTTTGTGACAAAAAGTGAGGTCTGCAAAATACTCACTATACCTCTCAGCAAATAGCTTTGGGTGTCTACTTTCCAAAATGGGGTCATTTGGGGGGTTTTGTGCCACCTGGGCTTTCCATGGCCTCCGAAACTGTGATAGGCAGTGAAGAGTGAAATCAAAAATTCACGCCCTTAGAAAGCCTGAAGGCGGTGCTTGGTTTTCGGGGTCCCGTACGCGGCTAGGCTCCCAAAAAGTCTCACACATGTGGTATCCCCGTACTCAGGAGAAGCAGCAGAATGTATTTTGGGGTGTAATTTCACATATTCCCATGGCATGTTTGAGCAATATATCATTTAGTGACAACTTTGTGCAAAAAAAAAAAAAAATTTGTCTCTTTACCGCAACTTGTGTCGCAATATAAAATATTCCATGGACTCGACATGCCTCTCAGCAAATAGCTTGGGGTGTCTACTTTCCAAAATGGGGTCATTTGGGGGTGTTTTGAACTGTCCTGGCATTTTATGCACAACATTTAGAAGCGTATGTCACACATCACCCACTCTTCTAACCACTTGAAGACAAAGCCCTTTCTGACACTTATTGTTTACATGAAAAAGTTATTTTTTTTTTGCAAGAAAATAACTTTGAACCCCCAAACATTATATATTTTTTTAAAGCAAATACCCTACAGATTAAAATGGTAGGTGTTTCATTTTTTTTTTTTCGCACAGTATTTGCGCAGCGATTTTTCAAACGCATTTTTTGGGGAAAAAACACACTTTTTTAAATTTTAATGCACTAAAACACACTATATTGCCCAAATGTTTCATGAAATAAAAAAGATGATCTTAGGCCGAGTACATGCATACCAAACATGACATGCTTTACAATTGCGCACAAACGTGCAGTGGCAACAAAATAAATACATTTTTAAAAGCCTTTAAAAGCCTTTACAGGTTACCACTTTAGATTTACAGAGGAGGTCTACTGCTAAAATTACTGCCCTCGATCTGACCTTCGTGGTGATACCTCACATGCATGGTGCAATTGCTGCTTACGTTTGACGACAGACCGCCGCTTGCGTTCGCCTTAGCGCAAGAGCAGGGGGCGACAGGGGTGCTTTTTTTTTTTTTTTCTTTATTATTTTTTTGCTTTTTTATCTTATTTTTAAACTGTTCCTTTCATTTTTTTTTTTTTTTTTTTTTTTAATCATTTTTATTGTTATCTCGGGGAATGTAAATATCCCCTATGATAGCAATAGGTAGTGACAGGTACTCTTTTTTGAAAAAATTGGGGTCTATTAGACCCTAGATCTCTCCTCTGCCCTCAAAGCATCTGACCACACCAAGATCGGTGTGATAAAATGCTTCCCCAATTTCCCAATGGCGCTATTTACATCCGGCGAAATCTAAGTCATAAAATGCTCGTAGCTTCCGGTTTCTTAGGCCATAGAGATGTTTGGAGCCACTCTGGTCTCTGATAAGCTCTATGGTCAGCTGGCTGAATCACCGGCTGCATTCTCAGGTTCCCTGTTGAGACAGGAGAGCCAGAGAAAAACACGGAAGACGGTGGGGGGGGGCATTCCCTCCCACGGCTTGTAAAGGCAGTCTAGAGGCTAATTAGCCGCTAGGATTGCTTTTACATGAAAGCCGACTGCTGGCTGAAAAGAATGATACCAAGATGATACCTAAACCTGCAGGCATCATTCTGGTATAACCACTCAAAGTCGTGAATGGCGTACCTGAAGACAAAAAAATGGTTAACAATAAAGCACAGTAAACGGTAAAGTATAAATAATTACATACCTGAAAAACAAACTTGATAAAACATAATAACAATAAAACATTGCAGAATAGAATACAGTAAAAAAGAGCAGAACAATAGGGAGAGAGAATAGAGAGAGAGAACAATAAAACGACAACAATTTTTTTTTTTATTTTATATATATTTTTTTTTTTTACACTTTTTTTGTAACTAACTTTTATAACGGTAACCGGTTCCAGGTTCGGGTCTCTCAAAATGCGATGGCATCTTGGGAGACCCTGTGAAAGTGTGCCTAGTCTGTGCAATGCTGTACCCTACGCTAATACTCAACTAGTGAATGGTAGCGTTCAAAACATTCACCAATGCAAAGACCAGGATTGTCAGGACAGGAGGGACAATGATAGCGGGTGTCACACCTATATCCGTGCTTGCTGCAGACACGACATCTTTTTTGGGGGGGTTCGTTGGGTAGGGGTACTCGGGAGGACATAAAGAAAATGCCTCTCATGCAGCCGACTGCATTTGGTTGGGGATGTGAATGGGGGAAGTACGGGCGCTGCAGAAGTGGTGGGTTCCCAATTAGGATTGGCGAATGCAGCAGGAAGGGCACTATGGGCACGACGGGCCTGTGTTTGTCTTCTTGGTGGCAGCGGGACACTACTTGTGCTTGCCACCTCACCAGCTTGAACTGCACTTATGGGACTCGCCACGTCACCAAGTGTTACTGCAGTGCTGGTTTGACTACGACCGGGGTGTACTAGGCCGCTGGTGCTTGCCAGTTCACCAAAACGCTACAAAAAAAACTGTTAGCGATCGCAGGGATCAGGCCTGACTCTGCGAACGCTGCAGTTATGCGTTTAGTGTTTTGTAAGTGACAGTGATCGATCGATACTGCACTTGGGTGGGCTGGGCTGGGCTGGGCGGAGGGGCAAAACGCAGGTGCTAGCAGGTATCTGGGCTGATCCCGCTAACACTGCGTTTTTGGGAACCCTAAACTGCTGGAGACGCTAGTATAGATCTGATCGGATCAGATATTGATCCGATCAGATACTATACCACTAAGGGAGGTGTACGGTGCGTGCGTGGGTGTTAGCGGTACTAGCGCTAACCTGACGCTGCCTGGGGCTGGTGCTTGCTAGATCACCAAAACGCTACCAAAAAAACTGTTAGCGATCGCAGGGATCAGGCCTGACTCTGCGAACGCTGCAGTTATGCATTTAGTGTTTTGTAAGTGACAGTGATCGATCGATACTGCACTTGGGTGGGCTGGGCCGGGCCGGGCGGAGGGGCAAAACGCAGGTGCTAGCAGGTATCTGGGCTGATCCCGCTAACACTGCGTTTTTGGGAACCCTAAACAGCTGGGGACGCCAGTATAGATCTGATCGGATCAGATATTGATCCGTTCAGATACTATGCCACTAAGGGAGGTGTACGGTGCGTGCGTGGGTGTTAGCGGTACTGGCGCTAACCTGACGCTGCCTGGGGCTGGTGCTTGCCAGTTCACCAAAATGCTACCAAAAAAACTGTTAGCGATCGCAGGGATCAGGCCTGACTCTGCGAACGCTGCAGTTATGCGTTTAGTGCCTTGTAAGTGACAGTGATCGATCGATACTGCACTTGGGTGGGCTGGGCGGAGGGGCAAAACGCAGGTGCTAGCAGGTATCTGGGCTGATCCCGCTAACACTGCGTTTTTGGGAACCCTAAACTGCTGGGGACGCTAGTATAGATCTGATCGGATCAGATATTGATCCGTTCAGATACTATACCACTAAGGGAGGCGCATGCTGCGTGCGTGGGTGTTAGCGGTACTGGCGCTAATCTGACGCTGCCTGGGGCGACGCATATCACCGCCGGGCGATCGGGGGGCTAAACCTTTATTCGGTAATAAACGGCGGGTTCCCTGACACTATAAAAAATAAACGAACTAACCAGCGTCACCCGTAACGGTTATACGGTGATCAGTGGTGAAAGGGTTAACTAGGGGGCAATCAAGGGGTTAAAACATTTATTAGATAGTATATGGGGGTCCCTGTCGCTATAAAATGCTGACGGCGAACCTAAATATTTACCTCACTAACTAGCGTCACCAGCGACACTAATACAGCGATCAGAAAAATGATCGCTTAGCAACACTGGTGACAGGGGGTGATCAAGGGGTTAAAACTTTATTAGGGGGGGTTAGGGGGTATCCTAGACCTAAAGGGGGGTAATACTCACTGTTCCAACACTGTAACTGTCTCAAACTGACACCAATGCAGTAATCAGAAAAAAAAAAAAAAAAAAAAAAAAAACTGCTGGTGTCAGTTTGTGACAGGGAGGGGGGGGGTGATCGGGGGGGGGATCGGGGGGCGATCGGGGGGGGGATCGGGGTGTTTTGTATGCCTGGCATGTTCTACTGTGTTGTGTAGTGTTGGTGCACTCACATTGATGTCTTCTCTCCTCGGCGCTGCAACGGAATACCGAGCCGAGGAGAGATGACATCATTTCCTTTGCTGCTGTTTAGCATACAGCAGCAAAGGAAGTGATCTGATTGGCCGGCGGCGATCGCGAGGGGGGGCCACGAACGGATGGCCTCCCCCTCATCTCCGATCGCCGGGGGACCAAACGGGACCGCCTCGGGCGGCGGGGGGGGGTCCGATCGGACCCCCCACCCGCGGGAGGCAAATCACGTACATGTACGTGATTTTGCCTGCCCGTGCCGCCTTGCCGACGTAAATCGGCGTGAGGCGGTCCTTAAGTGGTTAAGATGGACTCCTCTGGTGCCCTCGGTAAGGCGCTGGAGGACTTGTCCTCTGCTGAAAAAACATACACCAACACCCCGACATCAGTAAATGCAGACCAACTTAAACTGCAAACTAGAATGGTTAACCAGTTACAGTACCAAAAAGCCAGACAAAAGATGTTTTTCTCCAAACAGAAAATGTTTGAACATGGGGAAAAGGCGGGTAAACTGTTGGCATACTTAGTACATAGCGAGGATAGACCTCCGGTGGTTATTAAACTACTTGGCCCAGGAGGACAAGAGGTTACAGACCCCCCCACAGTAACATCAATGTTTAGAGACTTCTTTACTGACTTATATACAATGACAGTCCCCAGTGAGACCCGTTCCATGTCTCTCTTTCTTGAAAAGGTGATTTTCCCACAACTAACCAAAGAACAGATAGAATTACTAGAAGCACCACTCACGGTAGATGAAATATTAACTGCTATAGCTAGCTTTGCTAGATCCAAATCTCCAGGCTCGGATGGACTCCCAATTGAATTTTATTCCCAATTCAATGAAGTATTAGCCCCTAAATTATTACAGCTATATAATCATTTATTTGAAATTGGAACCTTACCCCCATCTATGACAGAGGCCACCATAGTTCTCATCCCTAAACCTGGAAAAGACCTGGGATTACCAGAATCCTATCGTCCAATATCACTCCTACAAGTTGATATTAAAATATTAGCCAAGGTACTCTCTATCAGGCTAAATCAGGTAATATTAACATTGATACACGCAGATCAGGCCGGGTTTATGCCCGGACGCAACACCTCGTTCAACTTACGGAAACTCTACATTAATCTACAAGCCACACATGAAGAAGTTGGTACACGGGTTGTGGTGACCTTAGACACAGCAAAAGCCTTCGACTCGGTAGAGTGGAGGTACCTATGGAGATGCTTGGAGGGGTATGGATTTGGCCCAAAATTCATTAAATGGGTCCAACTATTATACCAGGCACCTAGGGCCAAAGTGGTAGCTAATGGATGGGCATCTGAATTTTTTTACCTCAGCAGAGGCACAAGGCAGGGCTGCCCCCTATCCCCATTGTTATATGCCCTGGCGGCAGAACCCCTGGCAATATCCATTCGAGCAAATCCAGAGATTAGGGGACTAGAAATGGACACTCTGACTGAAAAGATTAGCATGTATGCGGATGACACATTATTATACCTAGCAGATTCAGGCCCTTCACTATACAATGCACTCAACATGATAGAACAATTTGGAGAATTTTCAGGTCTGAAAATTAATTGGGATAAATCCCAAATCCTACCAATTGATAGCTTTCCACCCCCAGAGTCTCAAACCAGTCTCCCGCTACAGAGAACAGATGTTATTAAGTATTTGGGGGTGCATATAACCAGATCCCCTGCAGATTATGTCTCCCTAAATATAGAACCTCTCATATCCATAGTTAAAAATAAAATACGGGTCTGGTCCAAATTACCATTAGGAGTCTGGGGTCGTATAAATTTAATCAAAATGATCCTATTACCCAAGATACTTTATGTTTTATGGCACACCCCTATTTACTTACCACTAAAACATTTTAAATCTCTAGAATCCCTTTTAAAGTCATTTGTCTGGGGCAATAATAGGCATAAATTAGCATGGCAAGCCCTTAAAAACCCAACTGATCTTGGGGGTACGGCCCTGCCTGATTTTAACCTATACTACATCGCAGCACAGTTATCCCAACTTTTCCATCTAGACAAAACTGACAGCGAGAGATTCCTCAAACTCATATGCCCGAAATGGGCGCAATATACCAAAGACCCGATATATGCAATAGCAGCAGATCTGGGCGGGATGGAACCAGGAGAAGGAAGGCACACCATGCTCCACCACTATAGGAGAATATGGAACTTGGCAGTTTCCAGACTAAACATTCCACAGTTCAATGATTACACGCCACTATGGCACAACAAAAATCTTCAAGAGCTTAATAAAATAAATGACACTTTCATATGGTCCATACAGGGAATATTCTACCTACACCATATATTGAAAGATGGACAACTTAAAACATTTGACCTACTTAAGGAAGAATTTGCAATACAGGATCAAATGTTTTTTAGATTCTTACAAATTCACCATGCGATAAAATCACAATTCCCAAACTCTTATCCTGACCCTGCATCTAATGTTCTAATAGCTATAATTAAAAGTACAGACTCCCACAAATTGATCTCAGCCTTTTACAACCTACTTTTAACCCCTGTAGCTACCAAAATTGCATATAATATTAAACCGAGATGGGAGAGAGAGGTAGGACTGATGGAGGATGAGGAGTGGGGTTAGATATTAGAGGCCTGTAAGACTCTGTCTCCTAAACTCTCTGATCGGCTGACACAGCTTTATATCATACACAGGGCATATCTCACACCCCTCAGAGTGGCCAGATACAAGCGTACACAAACTGTCATATGTCAGATGTGTGAGAGAGAAACGGGCACCTTTTTTCATCTACTCTGGGCATGCCCCAAGATAAAGGGCTTCTGGGAGCAAATTGTGGCATTCTTACACGATACAATGGGCTCCCCCCTGACTCTAGACCCTAAACAATGCCTCTTGGGCATAGTCTCAGACACAGCAGACAAATACACCAAAACCTTTTTATCCGAAACACTCTTCGCGGGAAGAAAAGTCATAGCCAGGAAATGGATGAGGAGGGTGCCTCCTGGGGTGATGGAATGGAAGGTGGAGATAAATAATTCATTACCATTATTAATATACATTAATAGAGGTTGTCCAGCTAAGTATAATAAGATCTGGGACAGATGGCTTCAAGAATCCTCTACCTGTGTCTAGTATAATCATATAAACACAGAGTGATTTAATAGATATAAGTATGGGTTGTTAATCTATGCAAGTTAAATATGTATATTATTGGAACAATAATACGAGATAGATATGCATATACTCAATGTTGTCTTTATTTAAGTTATGATAACAGTTACAAGGATACCATGTCATTATGTTACCGTAATCATTTTATGTATGCAGCAAATATTCAATAAAAACCTGTTTGATATAAAAAAAAAATGACTTTTTTCCTTTGAAATGTCATTTTGCTGTCAGACTGTTCTAAACACAGAAAACATGCGCCCCTTTACAGGCATACTATAGACACCCCCCAGGTACAAAATTTAAAGGAATATTACACTTTTATTGTTTCACTTTAAGCATTATTAAAATCACTGTTCCTGAAAAAACGGCCTTTTTTAAAACTTTATTTGCATTGATCCATGTCCCCTGGGGCAGGACCCAGGTCCCCAAACACTTTATATTACATTGCCTATATATATATATATATATATATATATAGATATAGATATAGATATATATAGATATAGATATAGATATAGATATAGATATAGATATAGATATAGATATAGATTTATAGATAGATAGATTGAAGGTCTATGCCCCTGTAATAGGAATTTTTTTATGCCCCTGTTGAAGGTCTATTGATCGAAACGCGTAGGGCGGCTATTACTCTCTACATTGCCATTTTGATTTTACTCTGTGATCACTTTTATGTATTGCGTTTTTTTAGTAAATAAATAACCCTGATTTGCACTATGTGGAGGCAATTTATATTTTTTCCACATATCCCCTTGCTGTAAGATGATGTCTGCATGTTGAGATCTTTCCTGTTTCCCCTTGGAGATCCGGCTGTGTGACTTGTGATGATCCGGAAACCATCCATCCTCCCCATGACCATCTTTCCATCTGCCCATGGCACACTGCTCGATAGACTCTATGCTGCCAGGACTAGAGTCCACCGGTTCCGGTAAGCGTATCTACACCTGTCCAATGCTTTGATGGTCCCATACTGGATATTCAGATTGTTGATGGAATTTCCCCTCTGATTTACTGTATCTCACTATTTTGGCACAGACTTTATTCAGAAATATCTGGAGTATATTTGTTTATTTGGGATGTACAGTCATATATTTTGATGGACATTTATACATCACTTCACAGTGTGTTTTATGTTATTTTCACACTAGGGCTACAATTTACCCACCTTTATATTTCTATGTTTGTCACATTGTTTTTAGCAGCTCTTTTTTGAATTTTTAGGTATAGCGCATTTACTATCTTTCACAATCACAGGAATAGCTCATTTTTGTTCAAACTCTTTTTTCCATTGGATAGTGTTCAACAAAGATTTTTGGGGGCTTAGATATCCATTCAGAGTTGACCCAGATGTTATAGACAGCACATTCTATCTTTTCAAGAACAGGGAATGTTTTGCAAGTTTTTGTAGGTTTTTTTGTGGCCAAAGGAGTATGGTGAGACATTGGAAAGTCGATTTGCACAATTACAAGGCTTTTGCAGACAGATGCAATGAACTTTTCAATGTTATAGTGACAATGTGGGGGAGAGCAAGCTTCTAACACTGCTTCAATATTCCCTTCTGATTCATTGTCCTCTAGGATCGGTATATCAGTGTCTGACTCCAGTTGAAAAATGGGGTTAGAAGTCCTGGACAAAGCTTGTTGGATTAAGGTCGTAATTTCTCTGAAGAATTTTGACATGGATACAGAGAATACTGCTTTTGTTAGGTAGACTGCCTGTTGCGTGCCTGAAAAAAAAAGTGAGACTCCCCCAAGATTTGTACCAAACCTTTATCCAAGCATGCAGCCTGGTGGGCCAGGAAAGAGGATGGGATGACATGACGCCCCATCCTGAGCCATACCTGGCCACATACCCACAATATTGATGAGGACAAGGGCATCATCCCCACAACTCTAGTGCTTGTGGTCTGTGGGCTTATTAGAATCCTACTCATTCACAAAAAAAAAATATATAAACAAAACACTCACACTTTTTGAAAAGTCCTTTATAAGGAAAAAAAAACAAAACATAAAATTCTCATGATGTAAATCCCATCAACAATCACATCATCCAGCAATGCAGATCCTCATTAATCAAAATGTACAATGCCCACTGAATCGTGGAAAATGAAAATCCCATAGAGTAATGAACACTTCTCATCCCTACACTCCCTGCAAATGCCATCTCCTGATCCCCGCTAGGGATGAGCTTCGAGTTCGAGTCGAACTCATGCTCGACTCGAACATTGGCTGTTCGCAAGTTCACCGAACAGCGAACAATTTGGGGTGTTCGCGGCAAATTCGAATGCCGCGGAACACCCTTTAAAAGTCTATGGGAGAAATCAAAAGTGCTAATTTTAAAGGCTAATATGCAAGTTATTGTCATAAAAAGTGTTTGGGGACCTGGGTCCTGCCCCAGGGGACATGGATCAATGCAAAAAAAAGTTTTAAAAACGGCCGTTTTTTCAGGAGCAGTGATTTTAATAATACTTAAAGTCAATCAATAAAAGTGTAATATCCCTTTAAATTTCGTACCTGGGGGGTGTCTATAGTGTGCCTGTAAAGGGGCGCATGTTTCCTGTGTTTAGAACAGTCTGACAGCAAAATGACATTTTGAAGGAAAAAACTCATTTAAAACTACCCGCGGCTATTGCATTGCCGACAATACACATAGAAGTTCATTGATAAAAACGGCATGGGAATTCCCCAAAGGGGAACCCCGAACCAAAATTAAAAAAAAAAAATGACGTGGGGGTCCCCCTAAATTCCATACCAGGCCCTTCAGGTCTGGTATGGATATTAAGGGGAACCCCGGCCAAAATTAAAAAAAAAAAATGACGTGGGGTTCCCCCTAAATTCCATACCAGACCCTTCAGGTCTGGTATGGATTTTAAGGGGAACCCCGCGCCAAAAAAAAAAAAAAAAACGGCGTGGGGTCCCCCCAAAAATCCATACCAGACCCTTATCCGAGCACGCAACCTGGCAGGCCGCAGGAAAAGAGGGGGGGACAAGAGTGCGGCCCCCCCTCCCTCCTGAACCGTACCAGGCCACATGCCCTCAACATTGGGAGGGTGCTTTGGGGTAGCCCCCCAAAACACCTTGTCCCCATGTTGATGAGGACAAGGGCCTCATCCCCACAACCCTGGCCGGTGGTTGTGGGGGTCTGCGGGCGGGGGGCTTATCGGAATCTGGAAGCCCCCTTTAACAAGGTGACCCCCAGATCCCGGCCCCCCCCCTGTGTGAAATGGTAAGGGGGTACATAAGTACCCCTACCATTTCACGAAAAAAGTGTCAAAAATGTTAAAAATGACAAGAGACAGTTTTTGACAATTCCTTTATTTAAATGCTTCTTCTTTCTTCTATCTTCCTTCATCTTCTGGTTCTTCTGGCTCTTCTGGTTCTTCTGGTTCTTCCTCCGGCGTTCTCGTCCAGCATCTCCTCCGCGGCGTCTTCTGTCTTCTTCTCCTCGGGCCGCTCCGCACCCATGGCATGGGGGGGAGGCTCCCGCTCTTCTCTTCTTCTCTTCTTCTTTTCTTCTTTTCTTCTCTTCTTCTCTTCTTCTTCATTTTCTTCTCCGGGCCGCTCCGCAATCCATGCTGGCATGGAGGGAGGCTCCCGCTGTGTGACGGCGCTCCTCGTCTGACAGTTCTTAAATAACGGGGGGGCGCGGCCACCCGGTGACCCCACCCCCCTCTGACGCACGGTGACTTGACGGGACTTCCCTGTGGCATTCCCCGTGACGTCACAGGGAAGTCCCGTCAAGTCACCGTGCGTCAGAGGGGGGCGGGGTCACCGGGTGGCCGCGCCCCCCCGTTATTTAAGAACTGTCAGACGAGGAGCGCCGTCACACAGCGGGAGCCTCCCTCCATGCCAGCATGGATTGCGGAGCGGCCCGGAGAAGAAAATGAAGAAGAAGAGAAGAAGAGAAGAAAAGAAGAAAAGAAGAAGAGAAGAAGAGAAGAGCGGGAGCCTCCCCCCCATGCCATGGGTGCGGAGCGGCCCGAGGAGAAGAAGACAGAAGACGCCGCGGAGGAGATGCTGGACGAGAACGCCGGAGGAAGAACCAGAAGAACCAGAAGAGCCAGAAGAACCAGAAGATGAAGGAAGAAAGAAGAAGCATTTAAATAAAGGAATTGTCAAAAACTGTCTCTTGTCATTTTTAACATTTTTGACACTTTTTTCGTGAAATGGTAGGGGTACTTATGTACCCCCTTACCATTTCACACAGGGGGGGGGCCGGGATCTGGGGGTCACCTTGTTAAAGGGGGCTTCCAGATTCCGATAAGCCCCCCGCCCGCAGACCCCCACAACCACCGGCCAGGGTTGTGGGGATGAGGCCCTTGTCCTCATCAACATGGGGACAAGGTGTTTTGGGGGGCTACCCCAAAGCACCCTCCCAATGTTGAGGGCATGTGGCCTGGTACGGTTCAGGAGGGAGGGGGGGCCGCACTCTCGTCCCCCCCTCTTTTCCTGCGGCCTGCCAGGTTGCGTGCTCGGATAAGGGTCTGGTATGGATTTTTGGGGGGACCCCACGCCGTTTTTTTTTTTTTTTTTTGGCGCGGGGTTCCCCTTAAAATCCATACCAGACCTGAAGGGTCTGGTATGGAATTTAGGGGGAACCCCACGTCATTTTTTTTTTAAAATTTTGGCCGGGGTTCCCCTTAATATCCATACCAGACCTGAAGGGCCTGGTATGGAATTTAGGGGGACCCCCACGTCTTTTTTTTTTTAAATTTTGGTTCGGGGTTCCCCTGTGGGGAATTCCCATGCCGTTTTTATCAATGAACTTCTATGTGTATTGTTGGACCGGCAATGCAATAGCCGCAAGTAGTTTTAAATTACTTTTTTTCTTTGAAATGTCATTTTGCTGTCAGACTGTTCTAAACACGGGAAACATGCACCCTTTTACAGGCATACTATAGACACCCCCAAGCTACGAAATTTAAAGGGATATTACACTTTTATTGTTTGACTTTAAGCATTATTAAAATCACTGCTCCTGAAAAAACGTCTGTTTTTAAAACTTTTTTTGCATTGATCCATGTCCCCTGGGGCAGGACCCAGGTCCCCAAACACTTTTTATGACAATAACTTGCATATAAGCCTTGAAAATTAGCACTTTTGATTATTCATATTCGTGTCCCATAGACTTTAACGGTGTTCGCATGTTCGAACGAACTTTTTTCCTGTTCGCATGTTCTGGTGCGAACCGAACAGGGGGGTGTTCGGCTCATCCCTAATCCCCGCCACTGTAAACAAAGTGGTGGGGCATACTGAATGTTGTCTATGGCTAAATATGGGCATGTGGTCAGTGTCATTGTCCAAATATGGCCATGTGACCCTATTATGACTATTATGTCAGTGCTATCAAAGCAATCAAATATTTCCTGGAACCACATTCTACTGTACAGTGCTATTTCTTATTATTCATAAATATTAAAAGCTGATTTTTTCTGTACATTTAAAAACATATCCAGACTTTTTTTTAAGTATTAACTAGAACTAACTGCCTACTTATTGCAGATTTTCACAGCTCTGAATGCAAAGCTCCTGACTTCTATCCATTCTCTGCCTAGCCAGGGCAGGGCTGGGGAGACTGAGAAGGAAGCTTAGCATCTAAAGAGACAAGGCAACATTTTTCAGAAAATGGATGCATATTTTATGTTTATCTTAAAATGTAAGATATTTTTGCAGAGCAAGAGGCACAGATTCTTGAGCTGACAGGCGGGGGGAGGGGGGAGAGCACAGAGGAGCAAAGAGCAGTCACAGCAGATGACGGAGGCAGAGGCACGTAAACTGACCACAGTGTCAGGGTGTCAGGGCTGGGCTCAGCCCTTTCTTCTCTGAACTGGCCGCTTAGCTGTCAGCTAATTGCCAGCTCCTATCTCTCCACAGGTACACAGCTGTTGATGTCCTGCTCATCAGTCCTGCCTACTTAAGCCGTCCAGCCCAGAGGATCTCTGCCTTCACCTCAGTCAACATCACAGAGACGCTCTCCTGCATTGCTGTTAAAAGAATTGCTTGGCTGACATCCCTTCTGGCTCCAGATCCTGCTTGCTGTTTTACTATGCTCATCTCTGGCTCCCTGATGTTTGGCTTCTCTGACTATCCATTCTGGTACCTGAACTCTGGCTATGTTTTGACTACATTTGTTCTATTTACTATTTATTGTTAAACAATTGAGATTTAACTGTGCTTCCCAGTCTGATTTCACGGTTTCTGACAAAGGGTTCAGCAGCCATGATAAACTGTGATCAGTTTACAGAGGGTAGGGCAGAAACTGTCAGGATCAGCCAGGTTTTTTACAGCTTCCAGAGGGGCGGGTAAAACAGCACAAGCACTGTGCTGTTTAACCTGCTATAAGGAAACAGGATCTCTTTTTTTTGTTTAGTTTAACAACCACTTTAAGCTTACATTGTGCATGATGCCCTATTGTGCTGTAGGACTATGTTGTTTACATTTAGACTTTCGGTTCACCTTAACCTAATTTAACCTTACTTGTATCTGTATCACATTTGGTCATGTTCCACTAGCTCAACAAATAATGCACACATACTGTATGTGGTACCCTTTATTAGGGATGAGCTTCGAGTTCGAGTCGAACTCATGTTCGACTCGAACATCGGCTGTTCGCAAGTTCACCGAACAGCGAACAATTTGGGGTGTTCGCGGCAAATTCGAATGCCGCGGAACACCCTTGAAAAGTCTTTGGGAGAAATCAAAAGTGCTAATTTTAAAGGCTTATATGCAAGTTATTGTCATAAAAAGTGTTGGGGACCTGGGTCCTGCCCCAGGGGACATGGATCAATGCAAAAAAAAGTTTTAAAAACGGCCGTTTTTTCAGGAGCAGTGATTTTAATAATGCTTAAAGTGAAACAATAAAAGTGTAATATTCCTTTAAATTTCGTAGCTGGGGGGTGTCTATAGTATGCCTGTAAAGGGGCACATGTTTCCCATGTTTAGAACAGTCTGACAGCAAAATGACATTTCAAAGGAAAAAATGTCATTTAAAACTACTCGCGGCTATTGCATTGCCGGTCCGACAATACACATAAAAGTTCATTGATAAAAACAGCATGGGAATTCCCCACAGGGGAACCCCGAACCAAAATTTAAAAAAAAAATGACGTGGGGGTCCCCCTAAATTCCATACCAGGCCCTTCAGGTCTGGTATGGGTTTTAAGGGGAACCCCGCGCCAAAATGTAAAAAAAAAAAACGGCGTGGGGTCCCCCCAAAAATCCATACCAGACCCTTATCCAAGCTTGCAACCTGGCAGGCTGTAGGAAAAGGGGGGGACGAGAGAGTGCCCCCCCCAAACCGTACCAGGCCATATGCCCTCAACATTGGGAGGGTACTTTGGGGTAGCCCCCAAAACACCTTGTCCCCATGTTGATGAGGACAAGGGCCTCATCCCCACAACCCTGGTCAGTGGTTGTGGGGGTCTGTGGATGGGGGGCTTATCGGAATCTGGAAACCCCCTTTAACAAGGGGACCCCCAGATCCTGGCCCTCCCCCCTGTGTGAAATGGTAAGGGGGTAACCATTTCACTAAAAAACTGTCAAAAATGTTAAAAATGACAAGAGACAGTTTTTGACAATTCCTTTATTTAAATGCTTCTTCTTTCTTCTTTCTTCTATCTTCCTTCATCTTCTTCTTCTTCTTCTTCTGGTTCTTCTGGCTCTTCTGGTTCTTCTTCCGGTGTTCTCGTCCAGCATCTCCTCCGCGGCATCTTCTATCTTCTTCTCCTTGGGCCGCTCCGCACCCATGGCATGGGGGGACGCTCCCGCTCTTCTCTTCATCTTCTTCTCTTCTTCATCTTTTTCTCTTATTCTCTTCTTCTCTTCTTCATCTTCTTCTCTTCTTCTCTTCTTCTCTTCTTCTCTTCTTCTCTTCTTCATCTTCTTCTCTTCTTCTCTTCTTCTCTTCTTCATCTTCTTCTCTGGGCCACTCCGCATCCATGCTGGCATGGTGGGAGGCTCCCGCTGTGTGACGTGTCTCCTCTTCTGATGGTTCTTAAATAATGGAGGGCGGGGCCACCCCGTGACCCCGCCCCCTCTGACACACGGGACATGACGAGACTTCCCTGTGGCATTCCCCATGACATCACAGGGAAGTCCCGTCAAGTCACCATGCATCAGCCGGTGACCCCGCCCCCCGTTATTTAAGAACCCTCAGAAGAGGAGGCACGTCACACAGGGGGAGCCTCCCTCCATGCCAGCATGGATGCGGAGTGGCCCGGAGAAGAAGATGAAGAAGAGAAGAAGAGAAGAAGATGAAGAAGAGAAGAAGATGAAGAGAAGAGCGGGAGCCTCCCCCCATGCCATGGGTGCGGAGCAGCCCGAGGAGAAGAAGACGCCGCGGAGGAGATGCTGGACGATGAACCAGAAGAGCCAGAAGAAGATGAAGAAAGAAAGAAGAAAGAAGAAGCATTTAAATAAAGGAATTGTCAAAAACTGTCTCTTGTCATTTTTAACATTTTTGACAGTTTTTTGTGAAATGGTAGGGGTACTTTTGTACCCCCTTACCATTTCACACAGAGGGGGCTGGGATCTGGGGGTCCCCTTGTTAAAGGGGGCTTCCAGATTCTGATAAGCCCCCTGCCCGCAGACCCCCACAACCACCGGCCAGGGTTGTGGGGATGAGGCCCTTGCCTCATCAACATGGGGACAAGGTGTTTTGGGGGCTACCCCAAAGCACCCTCCCAATGTTGAGGGCATGTGGCCTGGTACAGTTCAGGAGGGGGGGTGCTCTCTCGTCCCCCCCCCTCTTTTCCTGCAGCCTGCCAGGTTGCGTGCTCGGATAAGGGTCTGGTATGGATTTTTGGGGGACCCCACGCCTTTTTTAAAAAAAAATTTGGCACGGGGTTCCCCTTAAAAACCATACCAGACCCGAATTTAGGGGGACCCCCACGTCATTTTTTTTTATTTTGGCCGGGGTTCCCCTTAAATCCATACCAGACCTGAAGGGCCTGGTATGGAATTTAGGGGGACCCCCACGTCTTTTTTTTTTTAAATTTTGGTTCGGGGTTCCCCTGTGGGGAATTCCCATGCCGTTTTTATCAATGAACTTCTATGTGTATTGTTGGACCGGCAATGCAATAGCCGCAAGTAGTTTTAAATTACTTTTTTTCTTTGAAATGTCATTTTGCTGTCAGACTGTTCTAAACACGGGAAACATGCACCCTTTTACAGGCATACTATAGACACCCCCAAGCTACGAAATTTAAAGGGATATTACACTTTTATTGTTTGACTTTAAGCATTATTAAAATCACTGCTCCTGAAAAAACGTCTGTTTTTAAAACTTTTTTTGCATTGATCCATGTCCCCTGGGGCAGGACCCAGGTCCCCAAACACTTTTTATGACAATAACTTGCATATAAGCCTTTAAAATTAGCACTTTTGATTATTCATGTTCGTGTCCCATAGACTTTAACGATGTTCGCATGTTCTGGTGCGAACCGAACAGGGGGGTGTTCGGCTCATCCCTAATCCTTATGCATATGAGGGAGTAGGATAATTAATTTTGGTGTGTTTTTTGGTGGTTGGTCATTATAATAGTAAGAAATATTCAGATAAAGTTTGAAAAAAAACGTAGTTTTACTATTTTGAACCAGTTTTTCTTTTATACTAATAATAAAAAAAAATAAGGTGTAATTCACCAAGATGCACTAAGTGACTGCAGAGATATGTGCAGTTTTGTAACAATTGCCAAAGCTTTAAAAATTGGTTCAGGAGTTACGGTTTTCTTCACCATCATCATTAAAGGGGTAAATAGTACTGGTGAAAGCTGACACCTATGACTGGTGCCTATAAAAACTAGGGATGCATCGATACCGCCAGTATCAGTGCCGATACCAGGCATTTTAGCTTGTGTGTGTGTGTGTAGAAATGGATTACATGGATGGATTTTAACATTGCTTAAACTGGCACCAACTGCCTCTCTTCAGTGCATGCTGCCTCTGCCAACACAGCGGACACAAATATTTCTGATCAGTATGATCCCCTCAAGTCATCCTGCAACCCCCCAACCCCCCCACCAGCTCATCTCCCACTTCTATCCTGGTATCCACCACCCCATTCTTAGCTGGCCGAGATGCCTCTACACTCCCCCAAAAGAAAAGGAGATGAGGACGCTTAGGTGGAGGTGGATGGCTGGTCTATGGGGATGATGGTGGGATGGCACTTTAGGCAGCACTTTAATTGAGGAGAAGCAACACTGAAGACATATAAAGGAAGAAAGGCGCCTCTAAGTGCAGTATTAAAATTTTTATTGAGTGCACAAGGGGTTAAAAAGCACTTACAAGATAGTTGAGTGTTAAAAGCATATAATAATAGAGTCCTCATCTGTTTATCTGTGTCCGTTCTCAGTCCCTGGATGGAGAGCAGGGAGGAGCCGTCCAGCAGCTGTTGCTTTCTTCCATGCATGCGGGAGCAAGGAGGCAGTAAGACGGCCTGTGTTCCGAGTACACACTTGGACACATGAGGCTGATGGCGTCAGTGAGGAGGAGTGGGCGGTAACGCGTTTTGGAGCATGCGCGGCTCCTTCGTCAGGCCTACGCCCATACTTTACAGATGGGCTTATTAGTGGTGTGGGGAAGGAGTAAAGGGAGGAGTATGAGCTGAATGGTAAGTGATTGATGGGACTAGGAATCAGTTATAGACATGATGTGGATATGACCAGAATGACCATACACACACAGATTCGATCATTAATGTTAATGTTGTAAATGTTTGTAAACTTTTGGAGGAAATTAAAATAGGGGACATTGGTTACAGTGACGTGATAATAGGATGTTATACAGGTTATATAAGTTATACAAAATACAAAATACGGTGATACAGTATGGAGGATCGATCGAGGTGCGATAATCGAGCACATGGGACCGGTGGCTAATGACAGATGGCAATTTTATGATTTTTGGGGGGATGTGTATAGCAAAAGGTGCTAGATAAAGTAGCCTAGCATAGTTGACTGGTGGTTGCAAATGTGAGACCTCATGTGAGTTTCCTGCGGTGAGAGTGTGTGTGAAAACAAATTGAAAATCCTTACCGTAAGCAGGGTTTTCTGGTGTATGGTCTTGGGTTTAAGTTTGCCTCCTCTTCCCTTACACCCTCTTTGGTGTGTTTTCTTTTTGATGGTCTGGTGGGGAGGAGGCTGGGCCCTAAAAAAAGAAACCGCGGGTAGTGGTGCATCTGAATTAAGTTGGGCACCAGATATGGGGATGTAGTCTATGATTTATCCTGGGGCTGGGAATAGGTGGAGTGGTGGGATTGTAGGTGATGTGGTTATGATGATAGGAGAAATAGAAATGGTCTTGTGGGGGACAGATGAAGAATCTGTGACATCTTGGTTTTGTTGTATAGGTGTGTTCCTATGAATATGGTTTATATTTCTACGAGTGGTGTTGTTATAGTTACATAGTTACATAGTTGGTAAGGTTGAATAAAGACACCAGTCCATCCAGTTCAACCTGTTTGTTTATGTATTAAAACTTTATTTGTGTTGCTGGTGTTAGGCGCATCACTCCTTTCACCATAACCATATTCTTGGACAGGGCTCCGATCTCTTGGCCCATGTTGTTCATATGGTGGTGCCCTGTTGTCTCTATATTCGTATGTGGGTCTCCTCATATGAGACCCACATACGAATATAGAGACAACAGGGCACCACCATATGAACAACATGGGCCAAGAGATCGGAGCCCTGTCCAAGAATATGGTTATGGTGAAAGGAGAGGTCCACAACAAAGAAACTATTGGCAGCATGAACGGAGTCCAATCTACTCCCAGACACTGGTCTTACGCTGTTACCCTGATACTTGGAAGGAATAAAGTTCCTGCAATAAGATAAAAGGGCTGTTACTTCCAATACTGGTCTCATGCTATTACCCCATTACCTGAAGCTAAGGGGCCATGACTTATAAGTGTGTGGTTTGTTGCACGAAGAGGAAACACCAATATAGATCTGTTCCAGTCACCTCACCCTCTAAAGGAGGATTGTCATATGTTCACTAATCACTTTATTTGGACATTATGAACTTTTAGTCACAAGGATCGTTTTTTGCACAAGTCACTTTGCTCTATGTTTGTTTGCTGTGTGCATGGTATGCACAATATGATGTTATTCACATTGTACATTTTGCACTTTAAGCTATTTTTTGTAGATGTCTGCACTGTTTGTATCTAATAGATATACGTTAGATTAAGTTCACCCCTTGGTGCGCCTAGCACTGATTCTGTCTGCAAGTTGCATTTACAAACACCGTATTTACTTTTCACATGTTCTGATCACATGTGTGTTGATTTACCCTTTTGCTATAGCCACTAGTATTTATTTGGTAGTGTGATACTATTAGCACTGTCACTTTATGTTTACGGTTTATTTTCATTATTCTATGCTCTTTGACTAGTGTATACACCATTAGCACCGTCACTTTACACTGTATTTTTATTGTTTTATTTTGTAATATTAATTTTGTGGCTGGATTAGCACAGCACCATGCTTCATTTTTTGTTTTCACTGACTAGTAGGGGCAGGGTATACCCTGTTCGGTGCAGGCAGCTTTTCCACTAGCCTCATTATAACACACATGATAGCGCAGGAATAACCATACATTTTAGGTGCATCACTAATACCTATAGCAGCAGCATTGTTCCCTCTAATAGGTTATTGAGGGGATAGGCCTAAGAGTTTCTGGTTGGCGCTGGTGGCTAGAGGTAGTAATTCCCCAAGGGCCAATGTCCAGGAGGGAGGGTATAGTATTCTCATTTTTATGTTTCCAAGGGAAAACTTTGTTGTGGTTGTAATAATCGAAATTTCTTTTGAATTTTCCTAGTTTAATGCAGATGAGGGTGTCCTCTTGGTGTTTGGAATTTTGTTTAAGGATAGTGAGCCATCTGTCTGGGAGTATGTTGGTGAGGTTTAGAATTTCATCAGACAGGATTTGTACTGCTGCGTCATATTTTATAGTTCTCTGTTCAATGATGATTTTTATTCACTTTTGGGTGCAAAATTCCACAATCGACAACCATGTCTTTTCATGCGAGTTGTCTAGAAATGAGCAGTCTTTTAGTATTCGTAGGTCTCGAGGCGAGATGTGTGCAGAATGGTATTTTTTAAAATAAATCTATCCCACCATTCGGTATTGGTGGAGGTGCATGCACATTCAAATTTTTTGAAAAGCATGCATAGGTCCTTGTACTTAGGGTGTATGAATTTGTTAATGGGTCTAAACACTGTGGTAGGGAACACTGGGTATAAGTTGAGGATGATGGTGGGATGGCACTTTGATTGAGGCCAGCATTTCAGAGAGCACCGCCGATTTATTTAAGTTGGTAGAGACCACCATAGTGTCCAACGACACTTTACTGAACACCATCCCAAATCCACCCAAGTATGGATCATCGAAACCATACCAGCCAGTTTCCCCTGTGGCAGAGAGATATATGCTTTAGATGTACTTTCGCCTAGAGGTATCAATGAAGAACTGTAAATCAACTTAATTACTGTAAACATCACCATAATTGACACATAAACAGCAGACTCCGCCCCATCTGACTATATACCATCTATAGCATGCACTACAAACCACTAGAAATTATGATATGCATCTGTCATCTTCCTACAAATTTTGTACTCCATATATGTCATTTTACAGTTATCATCATTAAAATCATAAAAATCATTCTAAAAATCATTATCTATTACCATCCACCAGTCGACTATGCTAGGCTACTTTATCTAGCACCTTTTGATATAGACACTGCTCAAAAATTATAAAATTGCCATCTGTCATTAGTCACCGGTCCCATGTGCTCGATTATCGCACTTGACATACCCCATGTAACTACGCTATGTAACTAGCTTTATCCATTATCATTCATCAATCCTCCATACTGGATCACCATATTTTGTATAACTTGTATAACCTGTATAACATTCTATTATCACATCACTGTCACCAATGCCCCCTATTTCAATTTCCTCCAAAAGTTTACAAACATTTACAACATTAACATTAATGATCTAAACTGTGTGTGTATGGCCGTTCCCGTCATACCCGCATCAAGTCTGTAACCAATTCCTAGTCTCATCAATCATTTACCACTAGGCCCATACTCTTCCCTTTACTCCTCCCCCACAACACTCATAAGCCCATCTGTAGAGCATAGGTGTAGGTCTGATGAAGGAGCCGTGCATGCTCCGAAATGAGTTACCGCCCATTTCTCCTCACTGATGCCATCAGCCTCATGTATCCAAGTGTGTACCCTTAACACAGGCTGTCTCACTGCCTCCTCGCTCCCACATGCATGGAAGAAAACAACAGCTGCTGGACGGCTCCTCCCTGCTCTCCATCCGTGGACTGAAGACAGACACAGATAAACAGATGAGGACTCCATGATTATATGCTTTTAACACTCAGCTATCTTGTAAGTGCTTTTTAACCCCTTGTTCACTCAATAAAAATTTTAATACTGCACTTAGAGGCGCCTTTCTTCCTTTATCTACCCTTCCCTGCCAGCTGTCACCATGGACTATCTCCTCATCCATTTCCCGCAAGCACTCAACACACTACAACTTCCCTGTATCCTCCTCTCCCCCCAGCCTCCCCCTTCTGCCCCATACTTTCCTACATCCACACAGCAGGCAGGTTTGTCAGACCCCTTTTTTTTCCTCCAGACAGCAGCAATTACTGCCCGATGTCCACCACATTCCTTCCCCATTCCTTCCGCATTCCTCCTGATGTTCACTGCATTCCTCACTGTTTCACACTGCTACTATCCCACTTCTCACTAGGGATGAGCCCAATGTTTGAGTCAAACGTAAGTTCGACTCGAACATAGGGTGTTCGCCTAATCGCCGAATAGCGAACAATCTGTGGTGTTTGCAGCAAATTCGAAAGCCGCAGAACACCCCTTAGAAGTCTATGGGAGAAATCAAAAGTGCTAATTTTAAAGGCTTATATGCATGGTATTGTCATAAAAAGTGTTTGGGGACCTGGGTCCTGCCCCAGGGGGCATGTATCAATGCAAAAAAACGTTTTTAAAACTGCTGTTTTTTCGGGAGCAGTGATTTTAATAGTGCTTAAAGTGAAACAATAAAAGTGAAATATTCCTTTAAATTTCATACCTGGGGGGCGTCTATAATATGACTGTAAAGTGGCGCATGTTTCCCATGTTTAGAACAGTCCCTGCACAAAATGTAATTTCTAAAGGAAAAAAAGTAATTTAAAACTACTTGCGGTCATAATGAATTGTCGGTCCCGGCTAAACAGATAAAAGAAGTCATTGAAAAAAATGGCAAGGGATCCCCCCAGTCCATTACCAGTCCCTTTGGGTCTGGTATAAATATTAAGGGGAACCCTGAACCAAAATTAAAAAAAAAAATTGGGTGGGGGTCCCCCCAAATTCCATACCAGGCCCTTCAGGTCTGGTATGGATATTAAGGGAACCCTGCGCCAAAATTTTTTAAAAAATGGCGTGGGGGTCCCCCTCAAAATACATACCAGACCCTTCAGGTCTGGTAAAGATTTTAAGGGGAACCCCGCACCAAAATTTAAAAAAATTGGCGTGGGGGTCCCCCCAAAAATCCACACCAGACCCTTATCCAAGCACGCAACCTGGCAGGCTGCAGGAAAAGAGGGAGGATGAGAGAGCGCCCCCCTTCCTGAACCGTACCAGGCCACATGCCCTCAACATGGGGAGGGTGCTTTGGGGTAGGAGCCAAGGGGCAGGACCCAGGTCCCCAAACACTTTTTATGACAATAACTTGCATATAAGCCTTTAAAATGAGCACTTTTGATTATTCATGTTCGTGTCTCATAGACTTTAACGGTGTTCGCGTGTTCAAACTAATTTTTTGCCTGTTCGCATGCTCTGCTGGGAACCAAACTGGGGGGAGTTCATCCCTACTTCTCATCAGTCACCCCTCCACCATATCTCAGGCAATTATAAACCCACATGGATCTGTCACGTACAATTAAAACTTAATTGAACAAGCTGAAGTTAGAAGTTGGTTGGCCACCATGCACAGCTGCTCCAGATTTTGCCCTCTCCAGGTTTAGTAAATCAACCCCTATGTTTTATATAAAGCGATAACATCAGAAGCTGCCAGCCTTCAAGCTCACTTTGGCTGATTTAATTCTTGGACGGAGCTTTATGTAAACGTTACCTCTCACTCATCCCCTTATGTGTGTAAATTTTACCTTGAGCTACTGAGTTCTGTAAACAACAGACATTTTCCAAGGGAAAACAGAAAAATGTGAAAAGAAGCCCAAAGCTTCACCTGCTGACTGGATAGGAGACTACACAATAATGTGGTGAAACAATGTGTCCCCTAAAAAAGATTGTGGATGATAGGGGAATCTGGATGGGTGGGTGGTCAGTATCAATGACGTTCAGTGCGTGTGGGAATGTGGTCCAGCATTTGCCCTCCTCTGCCTTTATTGGTAGAGATAGAATTACTGTCTTCTACCCTGGTCAACCTAAGCTGTGCCATAAATGTGGAGTCAAGGGACATTTCTCCTCTAAATGTCCAGCACAGAGGTGCTCTTTGTACCAGGAACTGGGGCATCTGGCAAGGGACTGTAACATAATTAAATGTAACCTATGTGATAAGGTTGGTCACCCTTATAGCCAGTGCCCTGAGGCTTTGCACAATAAGCCAGAGCTAGTGGAGGAATTCTTCCATCCGGATAGAGAAGAGTTTGAGTTGGTGTAGTTTGTACCAGGGGATCCTAGTGTCTCTGTCCCGTCAGAATCTGTGTCTGTGAGGCCATCTATGGTGTCAGTGTCCCCCCAGTCTGTGGTCTCACAGTCAGTGTCAGAAAGTGTGGTTGTCAAGTCTGTGTCCGCACCTATTGCTTCTCCTAGTGTAGTGAAGGCAGTGGAGGGTGCTGGACCAGCGTGTATGGTGGTGCCAACCCTTCCTTCTCAGCATGGCAGAACTGTGGCTGGAGGTCAGGGGACACTGAGGGGTGGAGTGAGGGATGGATTGGATGATGGTGGGGGGAGGTGGTAAGGGAATGAGGGTGGCTGGTACAGAATGCAAGGTGAATGATGTGGAAGTCGGGGTGAATGATGTGGGGGGAAGGGGTTAATGGGGGGTTCTGTAATCGCATCCTGATGGCAATTACATCTCAAAAGGTTTCTTAGCCTGGCTTGTGTTTAAATTGACGTTCGGGGTTTGTAGTTTCTTTTTTGCTGTCATTAAACAATATTTCCTAATATGTTTTCTTGTCAGGAAATGGTTTTCTTTACTTGCTGAAGTAAGCTTGCTTGTTTTTGTTTAGTTGTTTATTTTTGTGTAAATATGTTGCGATCGGAGCTTGTTGTCGGAAATTCCAACCGCGTGTGGGGTCCATCGGACTTTTTCCCATCGGAATTTCCGACACACAAAGTTTGAGAGCAGGCTATAAAATTTTCCGACAACAAAATCCGTTCGCGTAAATTCCGACCGTATGTGAACAATTCCGACGCACAAAGTGCCACGCATGCTGAAGAATAAATTCTGAGACGGAACTGCTCGGTCTGGTAAAATTTGCTTTCGTAATGGATATAGCACTTTCGTCACGCTGCACTGTTTTAAATAGTTTAATGCAGCACACTCTCTTCTTCTTTATAATGCTAGGAGAATGAAGTTGTTTTGTTGCTTATATTCACACAGAGTTCTCACAAACTTCTTTCTTTATTATTTATCGTGATTTCAAGAATATAATATTTTGATTTGTCACATCTCCTGAAAAGTTTTTTTTTTTAATGTTTTTAGATTTTGTATTCTTTTTTTAGTTTTTTAAATCCTGATCTCCTGTTATTTTTTTTTTTTTAACAGAATAGTTTTGGGTGTGTTTTGTGTGTCAAGTTACCACAACACCATTATTATCTTGTATTATTTAATCTCAAGGAGATTGTTTGGTGTTGGTGTCTCTTGTTAATGTGAGATTGTATTTTTGAAATGTACCTTCCTCCTCACAAACAAACTGTCCTTTTTGAAGGAAAACACACATAGGCGAGTATTATTAAACAAAAAAAAAATTATTAAGGGGTCCTAACCAAAGAAAGAGGGAGGCAACGCTGGAGAAACAGCAGAAATTGGCAAAGCCTTTGGCCCCCCCCAGGGCACACATCGATTATTTTCAGGCAAAATTGGTGGCCTGAGGAGTCCATATATAAGGGAGTACAATCTGGTCCAGAAGGCAAAGAGATCATAAACATCAGCAGATGACATGTATGTCCCCAGGTTGTGGTCATACAAGAGCCTGCATCTTTTGTCAGACCAGAGTGAACCCAGGCCATCACTTTCTTGTCTTCCTTCCCTCTTCCTTCCAGGCTGTGTCTGTGGTGTTGGAGGTGTGGAAAGAGGAGGAGGAGGATGATGTAACTCACACAGTTGAGTATTGGGTGTGATTTCGCCCCTCACCCCCTTAGTTAATGTTTTATAAAGGATTTCCTCACACATGAGGCATTGGCCCTCCTGCATGTCCTGCAGTTTGGTGGCAGCCATGCAGGCAAAGGCCTCTTCACGAGTGGGGGTGGCTCTGAGGGACGCAGAAGCCTCCTAATCAGCCTGAGCACTGACTCCTCCACGTTACTCCCCTTCCTGGGTCTTTTGTTTAGAAGGTGGAGGGAAGGAACCTGGGATTCTGTGAGGCTCCTACAGGGCCCTACCACCTCCTGGCTGCCACTAACCCCTGCCTCCTCCTGGCTGCCACATTCCACGGCCTCCTCCTGTGTGCCACATTCCACAGCCTTCTCCTGGCTGAGGTCTTCCTGTGTATGAAAAAGGGACATAGTTTTAGTTTTTTCTTCATCAATCACACACAATTTTCATCTCATGACTGTTGCCAATTGAATGTTAACAAATATAACAGACTATCATTCTGAGCCCAGCATTTTTCATTCTTGTCCCAATTCTTTTTGGCCACTGCTGTCTATTGATATGTAAAACACTTTATTAAATCAGCAATTAGTGATCAATAATAAAATCTAGTAAACAAGGGGCGTGGCTTGGATGGCTTCCCGAGCAGACGTGTTTCACTGAGGCTCCCGCTCCGGCCTGCCTGCATAGAGCTGGAACCTGCACCTCACCGCCACTAATCATGGGCAAACCGCGCAAATATAAGGAAACGGACCCCAGAGGACATGCCACCCGTTCTTCCTCGGTCCCCCCGCCACTCATTACCGAGTATTTTGGGCAAGGAGCTACGGCCGGGCACCACGAGGCCAAGATGGCGCCGACGCCACATGCAGCAATCTCACCATCCTCTTCTCTGCAAGCCTCTGCGGACCGCAGAAGCAACAGGTACGGATCCGAGGGTGACCTACCCACTACCCACTCTCCGATCCCCCCTACTGAACTTTCGATCGGCCCCCCTCCGGAGGCCATATACTGGGCAGCCTATCGCAGACTTTCCCCCCATGCCTCATAGGGCCTGTGCCCTCTATATCATCCGGCCAGCCATCCCCCTCCTGGGATTCCTATCCTCCAGAATGGGACCCCCGCTCCCTGCCACAACGCTCCCACCCGCACAGGGACAGAGCCCCCTCTCTCTCCCCTCTCCAGAGGGACACAGTCCAGCATCATCCCAGGCCCTAAAGCCACCAGGATCCCAGGGGGCTTATTCACATACGGGGAGCCCACAAGGCCCACTGCTAACCAAGCACTCCAGCATTACTTCCCCTCCACTACCACCTCAGAGGGGACCCCCCACGCCAGCTTCCTACTCTGCAGTAGTACAGGGCTCCCATGCCCACATTACACCAGACTTTGACCCTGAAGCATGTACATCTTGGCGAGATTACGTCCGCTGCATGCCCACAAAACAGGACTTCCGAATGTTAATTCAGGAAGTGCGGGACACATGTAGAACAGAGATTAACATGCTTCGCACTGATCTCCATCAACTTTCCACTAAAGTCGCATCCTTAGAAGAAGAAACAAATGACACTAAAATTGAACTCTCACAAATACATGACCGCTTAACTTCACAAGCTACCACCCTTAGAGACTTCCAATGTCACCTTGAGGACCTCGACAACAGAGGTAGACGTAATAATATTAGGGTCAGAGGTCTACCGGAGGCGACTCAAGAAGAAGACCTGAATGTGACTCTGCAAGCCATTTTCAACAGCATTTTAGGTCGCCCAGAACATCAGCGGGTTAAGCTGGACCGTGCACACCGAGCTCTGCGTCCCCGTGGGCCAGGATCTCGTCCACGAGACGTGATCTGTAGGGTCCACAACTACACCCTCAAAGAGGACATTATGAGAAAGGCGCGAAACATGCATGCTATTGATTTTGACGGGGCCTCCCTACAACTTTTTCCAGACCTCTCATGGATCACCCTTCAACAGAGAAGATCTTTGCAACCACTCCTCACCCTGCTAAGAGAACATGACTTTCGCTATCATTGGGGTTTCCCCTTCAGCCTCACGGCAAAAAAAGATGGAAAGTCCACAACCCTCCGTTACCCGGAGGATCTTCAATTTTTCTGCAGAGAACTGGACATCCCGGTACCACCTACCCCTGGATGGGAACCGTTGCCACTACCCCCACCTCGCCCAGACCCTTGGAATCAAGTCGCAGGCCGGAAACGCACAAGACCGCGATCTGCGTGTCCTTCTCCTCCACCTCGTCAGCGATGAACTGCTGCTCATCTGAACTCCCCTCTCACCCAGTTGTATCACCTCAGTTTTGCTCGGTTTGTCTTTTCCTATTTCTCTACCTGAGAACCTGGAGACATATCCTGCTCATCCTACTTATTTAAAGTATGGACTTACTTAGCAAACAGATTCTCTCTTGAGTTAGCAATACATGCTTGATTGTGTTTATAAGGTTTAGATAGGACTTACATAACTAGTCGGGTTGTGCCATCTCCCCCCCCATGCTCCTCCTCTTTTTCACACACCCTCTTCTTCCCTACCCTCTCCACCCTCGCCCCTTTCTTTCCCATCCTTACCCTCTCCCCCCCCCTCCCCCTCTCCATCCCCCCTCTCCTACATCTATCTACACCCGCTCACCTACTCTCACTCTCTCCCCTTCCTCTTACCGTCCGTTTCAGAGGAGGGACATGGCCAGGTGGGAGGGTTATCTCCCCCCCCACCCCTTTTCTGTTTTGCTTCCCCCCTGCTGGGGGTTAAACTATAGAGGAATACTATTATGAAGAGGGGTATTTCATATACTTATACTTTTATATCATCGTTTTTGAATTCATAGAACATGTCTTACTATTGCTCCAAATCTCACGTATCAAAAGCTTCAATGGTTTATTCTTTTATTCGAACCAAAGTCATAAGTATAGATATGTCGGTTGCCAGTTAATGCATGCAGGTTCCCTGTTTTTTCTGTTATTTAGTTTTTCATTTTTTTTTGGATTTAGAGGCAGGCAGGCCCGGAAGGGGGTTGTCCTCCCCTCCTTGGGTCCATCCTTTCTTCCCCCCCGGAGCTCTCCGAATGGCTCCTTTTTTTATTTTCTCTGACAGTGGTATTTTTGACTCTGATGTCAGAGGGGGCCCTTCGGAGTCTCCCACCCCATCACTTTGTGTAGGTGGGTTATATTGTGAATGGTTAACTAACCTTAATATTGTACTAACCTTTGTGTTTTTTTCCTGTTTTCTGTACCTTTTTTTATGTTCTTCTCCTACTGCTATTCCCATTTCTTTCCTCTTTCTCATTCTTTTGGGCGCCGCCCGTCTCCGGGACCGAGTTCATGTTCGGGGGGTCGCAGGCCTCCAAACCGCAGCCACCATGGAAACCCACTATAGGGACCTCCTATACTCCAAGGCTCTACTACACCCACTAGGTAAGCTACCGTTTCTTTCCACAAAATATCCACCATGATTGACATATTTTCATTAAACGTAAAGGGCCTCAACTCAAATGTTAAGAGAAGCCTAGCGCTACGAGAATTCAAACGGTCTAAAGCGGACATTATTTTCATTCAGGAGACCCACCTCGATAAAACAGGCACCATGACATTCGCACGACGGCAATATCCTCACATATACCAGACCTCTGGTCCACATAAACGGGCAGGGGTAGCAATCCTTTTTATGCAAGGCTCCCCCTTCCAGTTGCAATCCCTATACTCTGACCCTTTGGGACATTACCTCATCCTCCGAGGCCTCTGGAGAGGAGCGAATATCACTCTATGCAATATCTATGCCCCAAACACGAATCAAATCCCTTTTTTGTCTAAGGTCTTTGACCGCTTGTTTGAGGCCTCCCATCAATACCTGGTGATCGGAGGAGATTTTAACCTTGTCCACTCTCCGGGTCTTGATAAACACTCAATGGGTCAGGGGAAATCCCAGGCAAACACCAATAGAACAGCCACCCAGTTTGCCAACTTACTAGGAAATATGCCCTGTTCGACACCTGGCGCACCACATACCCATCAGCTAAACAATTCACTTTCTATTCCCATCCCCATATGTCCCACTCACGACTAGATTATTTTTTTGTTAATGCCCCGACTTTACGAACATGCACAAACTCAGACATTCAGGCCATCTCTTGGTCGGATCATGCACCGATTACACTTTCTCTAACACTCTCTCCGAGCTCCCTTCGTAAATGCCATTGGCGCCTAAACGACTTCCTACTCAAACATGACCCATCCAGAATGGAACTAGAACAAACTTTGAAGTTGTACTTTGCGGAAAATTGCTCCTCTGAGATCTCCGCCCCATCTCTGTGGGAAGCCCATAAGGCGGTCTTCCGAGGCCAATGCATCTCGCTCTCCACTGCCTTAAAAAGAAACGCTAATGCCACACGCAGCGCCCTCTTAGACAGACTTAAGCATTTAGAAATGCGTTTGCTCACATCTCCATCCCTGACAATCCTTAGAGAACTCACTAGTGTAAGGGCTGGACTGAAAGATATCGAAATAGGGAAGATAGAAAAGGCGCTAGTCAGGCTTAGACAGACTTACTACGACAAAGCCAATAAACCACATACACTCTTGGCGAAACAGCTTCGTGACAAGGCAGCAACAACTACCACTACACAACTTAGGGAGGCAAATGGCGTCCTCCACTCCCACCCTAACAAAATAGCACAACTTTTTCACAACTTTTATTCTGCATTGTATAATGACCCGAATGTTCCGCATAACCCACCTCCTCCTGACTTATCTCAGGCCATCTATACCTATTTAGCGGAAGCGGACACTCCCAAGCTTACCTCCTCTGCCCTGGAGACTCTTAACGCCTCCATTACAGAGGAGGAGCTAACAGACACAATTAAACTGTTGCCAAATAATAAGGCCCCTGGGCCTGATGGACTACCATACTTCTATTATAAGACGTTTCTACCACATTTACTCCCCATATGACAAATCTCTTTAATTAATTTCTTTCTAACACACCCATCCCCAGAGATATGCAAAATTCCTACCTGACACTAATCCCAAAGCCAGGGAAAGATCACACTCTTCCGTCCAATTATAGACCGATAGCACTTCTTAATACAGACTTAAAAATTTTTACGAAACTACTGGCAAATAGATTAAACAACTTCATGCCATCCCTGGTCCATAGGGACCAGGTGGGCTTTATCCCTTGTCGACAGGCTGGGGATAACACCCGGAGGGTTATTGACCTGGTTGAGGTTGCGAACAGGAACACAATGGAGGCAATACTGCTCAGTCTAGATGGCGAAAAAGCCTTTGATAGGCTGGGCTGGCCTTTCCTGTTCACAACTCTCAACCGGGCTGGTATTGAGGGCCCGTTCCTCCGAGCTATTACCCACCTATACTCGGCCCCAACAGCCCAGGTTCGCACTAACTTTGCCACTTCCCCTAATTTTTTGATCTCTAATGGGACCCGCCAAGGCTGTCCACTCTCCCCTCTTTTATATGCCCTATGCATTGAACCGCTAGCAGCCCATATCAGAAATAACCCAAGTATCCATGGTATACCAGTCCGTACTAGAGATTTCATTAGAGATGATGTCCTCCTCACTCTCACCCAACCTCACATATCTCTCCCGAACTTACAAGTGGAGCTGGAGAGATATAGCACCCTCTCGGGTTATAAAATTAACAGTTCCAAGACAGAGGTTCTCCCTCTTAATTTATCTCCCCATACTTTTTCAATGCTTTCACAAACTTTTCCATACTCTTGGCGGTCCTCCTCCTTAAAATACCTGGGGGTACATATTACACCCACATACGATACTCTATACAAGACCAACTTTCCACAAATGTTCGCCTCTATCAGAGCCTCCCTAAATAAATGGAAATCTTTGAAACTGTCCCTTTTTGGTAGACTTGCAACTTTGAAGATGACGATACTACCTAGACTTCTATATCTGTTTGAGACGCTCCCTATCCCCATTCCGAGTTCACACCTAAAAAAACTTCAGGGTGACCTGATAAACTTCTTCTGGAATTATAAAAGACACCGCGTTGCTAGATTGGTTCTATATGCCCCACGTAACCAAGGTGGACTGGCGTTCCCCAACATAGCTAAGTACTACCTAGCAGCTCAACTAAGACCTATTGCTCCTGGTGCACCCTACATGCTAACAATCGGTGGACACAGATAGAAAAGTTATGGCTAGCCCCCATACACCCAAACTCCATGCTTTGAAGCTCTGATATACCTCCGGGCAACGTACAATGGCTCTCTTACGTACATTATGGCGAATTGAAATACCCGCTCACCACCACGTCTTCCCCAGTCACTTCATTCCTATTTACACCCAATATCCCCGACAGCTTAACCTCACAGATGTTCCATTTCTGGATGAATAAGGCCATATTTCGTTATGGACAATTAATTGACCCTAAAACTAGAATGCTACGATCCTTCCAAGAACTGCAAAAGACTTTTGATATTCCCAAGCAGGCCTTTTTCAGTTACCTACAAATACGCCATTATGCACAATCACTGAGGTCGAATTTAAGATTTTCTCCCCTGACAGACTTTGAAAAGCTATGTTTAGAGGGTTCGTCCCCTAAAGGCATGATTTCCCGCTCCTATCAAATACTGGTCACTGATTTCTGACCAGATGGCCCGCGACATCCATATAT
The DNA here is from genome assembly GCF_042186555.1 of Aquarana catesbeiana. NCBI lineage: Eukaryota > Metazoa > Chordata > Amphibia > Anura > Ranidae > Aquarana > Aquarana catesbeiana. The sequence continues at coordinate 367,135,219 of NC_133326.1, read as the reverse complement.
GGCTAATTGGGAGCAGGCGTTGGGTACAGACCTACCCTTAAAAACCTGGCAATTCATATGGAACCAGGCTACTAAAAGCTCCATATGCACGCTTTATAAAGAGAATCAATACAAAATTCTATTCCATTGGTATCAGACCCCTGACCTGCTCCACTCCATATACCCCACAGCTGATTCTCGCTGTTGGAGATGTTATAAGGATAGGGGAACATTATTTCATGTCTATTGGACCTGCCCTCTAATCATCCCCTACTGGGGTATGGTACAATCCCTACTCCAGTCCATCTTTGATACAGGAGTGCTCCTTGATCCGAGGATTTTTCTCTTAGGCCTTCCACCTACCACCTTCTCAAAAGCATCCAAAAAACTTTTAGCTCATGTGCTTACTGCAGCACGCTGTCTGGTGGCTCTAAAATGGAAAAAAAGAGAGACTCCCTCATTGACTGAGCTACACTCCAGGATTAGGGATGTTAAGAGAATGGAATATCTTACGGCCTCACTAAATGATACTCTTGAGAAGCACAACCGTATTTGGGAACCCTGGGTTCTGTTTGAGACTCCTGTGACCTAATGATATGTGTCATTTATGTATTTATGACCCGTCCCCCACGGACCTGCCCCGGGTCTGGAGATGGGTGGCTACCCCCCCCCCCCCTTTTTTTCCTCCTTTCTCTACTTTTTTCCTTCTTTTTTTTCTTTTTTCTTTTTGTGAAGTTATATATATATGTAAAGGGTACTAATGGATATACTGTATGAGATGTATAACAATCTAGTAAAACCACTCAGTTTCATCACTAACTGTTTATATTGACAGGCTTAACCGCCCAATGTTTGGGTGACCGTGTGCCAAATTGAAATGTGACACTATGATCTCTTTCTATCCCTGTACCCAATGCTGTAATGCTGTGTTTGTTATTTTTTTTTCTGTGGAAAAAATAATAAAAATTGTCAATTATAAAAAAAAAATCTAGTAAACATCATTTATTTATGGGCTCCTCCACTTCTTCCTGGCTGGAAGTCCCAGGTTGAACATCGGAAGCCTCGGCTGAGGTGGAAGATAAGATGGAAGGAAGAGTGGAAGGTAGGGTTGAGAGGGATTCCCTGACTTCAGTCTGGTCTGACAGAAATCGCAGTCTCTCATAGTACCACAGCCTGGGGACATAAACGTCATCTGCTGCAGCTCCGGATCTCTGGGAATCCTGGACCTTCTTGCGCTCCATAAGATAAGTGCTCCTGAGGCCACCAATTTTGGCTTTTAAATAGGGGATGGTTGCCGTTGGGACCACCGGCTTCACCAACTCCAGCAATTTCTCCAGCGCTGCCTGCCTCTTTTGTTTATGATTATATTGCAGGTGTTTGACCTGCCACAGACAGGGCAACTCCCTGTACTTGTCTATGAACAGGGGGAAGAAGTTGTGATCATTGCAGCCATCTATTTTATCTGCAATACACAAGACAAACCCTAATGTCAGGCTAAAGTCTCTTAATCTTGTCCCAATATAGGCCTCAATCTATAAGCAGTATAGGCCCAAGTTTAAATGGTACCTTCGACATCACGATCGGCGCTTCCGATACTCCTTCCTCTGCTCACAGATCGTACCTACGATGCACGTGTGTTACGCTTTATATACACTACGCAAGCGTGAAACTCCGCCCGCCCCTGACGTTCATTCTAGTCTATTCCCCGCCACTTCTCTTTCGGTGCAGTGGGGGAGAGCACATGACAGAGACACAACAGGTGCATGATAATTACAGCAACGTGGAGGAGGAGGAAAGCCTGGAGCCAGAAACGTCACGATCCCAGAGGAGAAGATTTAAGGCCTCAAATATGTCCTTTGTAGAGATGGTAGAGATGGTGGACATATTGAAAAGGGCCGACTATGACGGGAAGCATGGACCTTACCCCAACCCAAATGTCAGAAAGGCCAAGATCATGGCGAAAGTTGTCAAGAGTCTGCACAGGATTTTTGAGGTACGACGATCCAAGGATCAACTCAGGAAACGATGGTCGGACCTCAAATTAAGGGAGCATGATCAGTATAGAAGGATCAGGAGAGTGCTGCAAAAAAGTACGTAGTTGTCCTGTGTTCCAATTCTTTATTTTTATTACGTTTGTGATGCTCCATGTGCTTTTCATTACTGTTGTACAGTTTAAAATGGCAACTTTCATGTTCATGGACACATTATTTGTTCGTAGGAAACATTGTTAGTTCGTCCACTAAAACACCATGTTTTGTCCAGATGCAGTTCAATACATTTTTTCTGCCCTACTTCTCCTAATATAAGTTTGTTGTCTAGATGGGTTTGTAACTAGAATGAAATGCAAACTAGACTCGATGTAAGGAGAGGACACTCTCTCACATCTGGACGCTGGAGCACTAGACAAAAGAACGCCCTTTTTATTAGGGGGCCCACACAGGTGCTCCAGTGAATACTATAGGGGTGTCTCCATCTGTGAAGCTTGCACAAAGCAGGTAAGTATTCAAGCTTGACAAAGGACAAAAATATTTCTTCATCTTGGAACTCTGCCAAAAAAGACAATTGCACCCCACCTCCAGGCAATGTTTCATATTCCTATTTCTGGCCTCAAATATCTGTGCTAAGTATACCTATTTTTTAACATAGGAGAGAAAAGACTCGGAGGACACCACTCATCAGAGGAGACCACGGACCCCCACCTCCGGAAGAAGGGGAAATCCCCCACACCCAACCAGAGGAGGAGGAGGGAGACGTTATAGAAATTGTCACCACAACAGGTGAGTGTCTGTGACCACAGCCTCAGGTAAGAGATGGATGCCGGCATATTTATAATACATGGTGTGTTTTTTGTTTTTGTTTTAGGTGATCGTGATGTTGTGGAAGAGGAATGTAATTTCACAAATGAAAGTGCCCAGATCCTCATCAGGGAGATAATGGGGTATAATAGGTATTTAGAAAACATAAAGCAAAACATCAATGATGTTCAAAACAAAATGAAGAACATCATTGATGTTTTAGGGAAAATATAAAACACCTAGAAATCCCTAACTTATTGCAGGTTTATTGTTGTTTTTATGACTAATTTTTGACATATTATAGAAAAGCCAAATTTTGAAGATGCACATAGTGTGTCAACATGTGCTATCTGCCATCACGGGAGATCAATGTACGCATTTTGTGGGTGCAACCCCTTCCTCAATAATAAAGTAGTTGAGAGGAAGGGGTTGCACCACAAAACACGTCCATTGATCCCCCATGATGGCAGCTAGCACATGTTGACATTAAGCAATTTGTGTCATCTTCAAAATTTGGCTTTTCCAGGGGTGACATCACCCCATCTGCTGAACGCAATGTCAAACACAGTTTATAAATACTCATGTCTGATATTGCCTTGACTTTCTATAAAAGTTGAACTTTGTAAGTTCCAGATACAGTTGTGTATTTTTTTATGGTTTAAAACATGCCTGTTTTACCTTAAAAGGCAATTTCTACGTATTATTAATGTGACCTAAAAAATTGTTATACAGCAAACATGTTGGTTTGTTCAAAAACCCTTTTAGAAACGCACATGTGATTGTGCTTTGATTAAAAAGATTGATAATCAACAATGTGTGGCTTCTTCTTTCAATGCTCAAAAGCATTTTTTTGGAGTAAAGTTGTTGTTTTCAGTGACAATGGGGATTATTTACTAAAGGAAAATCCACTTTGCACTACAAGTGCAGTTTCAGTGCAGTCTCAAGTGCACTTGTAGTGCAAAGTGTATTTTCCTTTAGTAAATAACACCCAACAGTGCTTTCTAATTTTACACAATCATGCCATTTTCAGGACTCCACAAATTTCGGTCATGGTGTTGAAAATTATTAATATTTTTGTCAGTAATGCATTACATACATTTACAAAAAAACAAGGTGTGTGTGTGTAGTAGACCCACAACATAATAATAATAGTTAGCCGAAGAAGAGATTGTCACCTCATGTGTCAACGAAATTTAGTTTGCACTGTTGAAGAAAAGGGTAAAAAAATTAGACTATTAATAAAAGATAACCGAGGAGACAGCTAAAAGAAAGCCAAGCAGTAAATCAAAGCAAATATTTGTTCAGTTTATAATATATTTTTATTTAAAAAAATGTCTCAGACATTGTCCGGCATATCGATGGCCCCCCTACCCACAAAATATTCCATGTATCTTATACGTACCTCATGGCCAAGAATTTCTCCTTAAAAAGTTGTGGAGAACACAGCAAGACAGGATGATGTGATTGAGTTTATATTCCGCCATGTGTATCGGTGTAAGAAATAGGCGGAACTGGCTAGCCATTATTCCAAACATGTTCTCCACAGCTCTGGCCAGCCAGTAATTAAAAACCCTCTGGTCCGGGGTGAGGGTCCTCATAGGGAATGGCCGCATAAGATGGTCCCCCAGCGCAAACGCTTCATCCGCAACGAAGACGAATGGGAGTCCTTCCGTATTGTCTTCTGGAGGTGGCAAGCTCAAGCTGCCATTCTGGAGACACCTGTAGAACTCCATCTGGGCGATGACTCCACCATCTGACATCCGGCCATTCTTCTCCATGTCCACATACAGGAACTCGTAAGTAGCCGACACCACTGCCAACATCACAATACTATTGAACCCCTTGTAGTTATAGTAATGACCCCGAGTTGGGGGGTGGGACAATGTGGACGTGTTTACCATCAATTGCCCAGATGCAGCTGGGAAAGTCCCACCGCTGGGCAAAGTGGGAGGCCACAGTCTGCCATTCCTGTGAGTTGGAAGGAAACTGTGGAGTCAAACAAGGAAAAAAAATTAATCATTTTGCACATAAACATTGAAAGCAGATTAGACACAAACATTCTTGGCCAACATCAGTATAACATTTATTTTAGGGAGTATTTAAAGACAAAGGTATAAGGTCCACCTATCAGATTCCTCCCCCCCTCTCATGGGCCATTTACTAAATTTTAGGGGGGGGGGATGTTTTGGACAGGTAACCCTCTCCACTTCATTGAGGGATGAATGCCTAAATAATGTGTATTACTTTGACCAGCCCCTCCTTACTTACACAATTGGCAGCCCACTGGACAGGTAAGAAGTGTCATAATACAAAGATATAAATACACACTGTACACATTTTAGCACATTTTTACATTCTGCTATTACCTATCAAGATAATAATAGGATACAAAAACTTTAAACAGTACCATTTGAAAGTATTCAGGCAGGCCCTTGCACTACATGCTTTGGGGAATTCATCCATAAATCTGACCACAAAAGAGGTGGGTATAGTGTGTATGGGTTTGGCAAAGTCAGCAGATAGAGGATTGGTATCAGCTGACATTTTAGGGGTTCTTTAGGGTAAAGCACTACTATGGAGCTGACAAAATACATTTAAGTTAAGTGACTAGACGAGGTGGATATATGCCCAGGAGAGCATGCTGGGGAGGTTAATGAAGGCAAATATGCATGAAGGAAAAAAAATTAAAAAAATTAAAAAACAGCCTGCATGAGGACAAAGGGGACATTCACAGAATATTACAATCATGGTAGTTAGGGAATGAGGAAAGAAATACAATATATTATCAAACATTAAATACAATAAAATGTGATGTTAAAGGATAAACGTCTTACCTTAATATAGTCCTTCTGCAGGACTGGATGATGACAGAACAGGTCTCTTGGATAATGATCCCCAGAGCCTAGGGGGAGATGCCTGTCGAGAACTTGAGGTCCTGCAGGCTTCTCCCCATCGCCAAGTACCGCAACGTGGTGACTAGCCTCTGCTCCGGAGTGATTGCTTGCCTCATGCAGATATCCTGCCTGCTGATATAAGGGGTCAGCAAAGCCAACAAATGGTGAAAAACGGGGTCCGTCATCCTGAGAAAGTTCCAGAAATCATCAGGATTATTCTCACAGATATCACGGAGCAAAGGCATGTGACAGAATTGGTCACGCTGGAGCAACCAATTCTTCGTCCATGAACTCCTCCTCACCCTGTTCATGGACTGGGCTTGTGTCAAAGTAAGAACCCCAACACCAAGCACCCGCACAGCACAAACTCTACGATGAGTATGTACATGCAACATGACTAGAAAATGGTCGGCTGGTCAGAACGAAGTAACAGAACGCACTAAAGAACAGCAAGGCCTGTGAAGAGCGACCTGAAAATCAGTAACGAACAGACAAGAACACACTGATAAATCAACGGGAACTCACTGCACGCACTGAAGAACAGATACAAACCCACAAGCACAAACTGAATACCAGAAATATGATCTGAAAACCACGAGTCTGAAAAAGCGTGAATCGTCTCTCACCAAACTTTTACTAACACGAGATTAGCAAAAGGAGCCCAAAGGGTGGCGCTCTTGGTATTGAACTGCCCATTTATAGTCTCGTCATACGTGGTGTACGTCAACGCGTTCTTGACGTTCGGAAATTCCGACAACTTTGTGCAACCATGTGTATGCAAGACAAGTTTGAGCCAACATCCGTCGAAAAAAAACGATGGATTTTGTTGTCGGAATGTCCGATCAATGTCCGACTGTGTGTACAGGGCATAAATGTTTTAGGTAATCTCTGTCATTCCCTTCACTTTCTGTCTCAGTTTTAATGATCACCAGGACAAACAGAGACAGCAAATCCTGCCAGCAGGGCCACAAACAGCAATAAAAACGTAACAAGTGTTTTGTTACAAACCTTTGCTATAATATATCCAAATATCCAAAACGAAAGTGGTAAGATGTTTGTTTAGTTTATAGTATATCCAGTAGAACATAGAAGCCTTACACCACTAAGTGTAAGGTGCCTGTACAAGTGTAATTCTGGGATGATTTATAGGAGTACCCCCCCAATGCACATGAATACAATCTCAAATCTGTGGTTTATGAAAGCTTGACTGCTGACAAATTTGATGATAAATCACTGCACATGGTTCTTGAGATTAAATAAACAGCTGCAAACCTAAAAAGAAAGGATTATGTATTTTTTTTAACATTGCTATGAAACAATATGGTCCAAAAAAACGAATTGAATGCTATGTGATATCTTATTCATTTTTCAGCTAAACAGACAAACCTATCATTAGCAATGCAGTAAGCTCAGTTATTTGTCTATACTGTAGCACTCAGAACTCACAAATGTTGAGAGCATTTACAAAGGTAGTGGCCATAGGGGACATTTTAACATTTCAGTGATGATTGAATCATGGTAGCAAATGATTTGGCCACTACAAAAATATTGTTTTTAAAGGAGCAGTGATTTTAATGATGCTTAAAAAGAAACAATAAAAATGAAAAATTCATTTACATATAGTAGATGGGGAGGTCCCCTTAGCCTGCCTGTAAAGTGGCGCATGTGTGCCATGTATAGAATCTGTTGCAGCAAAACCGACATTTGTAAAGAAAAAAAAATGACTCGCGGCTGCAAGCAATTGAAAACAAAAATGGTGTAGGTCCCCCCCAATCCATACCAGACCCTTATCCGAGCATGCAGCCTGGAAGGCCAGGAAAGGGGGGGCAAGCCTTCTGAACAACACCAGGCCACATGCTCTCAACATAGGGGATGGGGGGATGCTCTGCCGCCCCGCCCCAAAGCACCTTGTCCCCATGTTGATGGGGACAAAGACCTCTTTTCAACAACCCGGAGCTGTTGTTGTGGGGGTCTGCATGCAGGGGGCTTATTGGAATCTGGAGGCCCCTTTGACAAAGGGGGCCCCAGATCCCGCCCCCCACCCCATGTGAATGAATTGTACATTGTACCCCTACTCATTCACCAAAAAAAGCATAAAAAATAAATAAAAACAGGAGGCAGGAGGCAAACTTATGCTCGACCCAAACCACTTGCCCATCCCTACTTAAGACTCTTTTCAGTGTAATAACATATTTGCCATTTTTTTTTAAAAGAGTTAAAAAAACACTTGGCTGGACAGGTCTTGGAGGAGTGATATGTATAAGTCCTAAATTTTAGCCATGTCCTCTACCTGGCAGAAAAAAATGAGCAGTTGCTTTGTTAGTTGCTTTGTTAGATTGATTATTGCACAGACATACTCTAGTTATCTCTTTAATTTATGCTTTGTTTTATTTCTGCTTGGTTGTTTAAATCAATTTTGATTGTCAATTACAAGCTTGCAAGCAAGACAGAAGCATTTACTTCATTTTAATTACTCTACAGATCTCAATAGTCTTTATATTACTTATGTGTTAGTAGTTTTAGTATTTCTAATCTCTTTGCACATGTCTGGAATTAAATGAATTATTTGTGCAACAAGAAAAAAAAAAAAAAGCTCTAGCATGAAAAGCACCATAACAACATCCTTAACTCCATCGAGACCAAAGTCATTTGGAGCTTAGATGCCCAGAGTTTAGCAGTGTTATGCACCGTACACACGGTCGGACATTGATCGGACATTCCGACAACAAAATCCTAGGATTTTTTCCGACGAATGTTGGCTTAAACTTGTCTTGCATACACACGGTCACACAAAGTTGTCGGAAAATCCGATCATTCTGAACCCGGTGACGTAAAACACGTACAACGGGACTATAAATGGGGCAGTAGCCAATAGCTTTCATCCCTTTATTTATTCTGAGCATGTGTGGCACTTTGTGTGTTGGATTTGTGTATACACGATCGGAAATTCCGACAACGGATTTTGTTGTCGGAAAATTTTATAGCCTGCTCTCAAACTTTGTGTGTTGGAAAATCCGATGGAAAATGTGTGATGGAGCCTACACACGGTTGGAATTTCCGACAACAAGGTCCTATCACACATTTTCCGTCGGAAAATCCGACCGTGTGTACGGGGCATTAGTATGCATCAGTTTACTTGAGAATCAACCTGCCTGATTGACAATGGGTCGGAGAACAAGGAACACACACATGCACATTCCAAGTTCTCTGCTGCAAGGTTAATTAATGCTGCCATGGCAATGGTGCATTTTACATTTAGACTACTAAAGTCTTATTGGGATCATGAAATGGTTAAAGGATAACTCCAAGAAAAGAGGTGAAAATAAAGCTGAAATGCATCTAAGTAAACTGTTGTACCTGTCAAAGGATTAATAACCTTTTATCTGTAAAAACAATCTATTTCTATCACACGATGAGCCAGTCCTTTTTTCCTGGTTCAACCTTTACATTTTTTTATGCCATTCCTATTAGACAGATTTGCAGCTTTATACTGCTAATTTATTATAATACACTAAGCAGGTAGGGGACATGGAAAGCTGTAAAATGAAACAGGAAATAATAGAATTACCTCTTGGACTGACAGAAATAGTGTATATAAAAAAACAGCTTTAATAAACAGTTGAATTACATATACAGTATGTGAGCCGCAATACTTGCTAAAGGATTTGTAGTTCTGTTCAGCCAATCAACTGATTTATATATTTTATTCATACTGCAAGTATTTGGTGCAGAATTACAATTTTTTCTAAGACCACTGTGTCTATAGTCCTCAATGTTGCCCGTTTCTTGTGCTTCAAAATAAATTGAACAGCACATCTCGAAACCTTAGTCTGCTTTGAAAACTTTGCCTGGGAGAGACCTTGCTGACATAACTGACATAACTACCTTGTGTCTTGTCTTTCCATGGTGTATGTCCTGTGACATGGGAAACCAGTCAGCTTCCAGTTTTTATTGCCAAAGCTTAATTGAACAAGCTGAGGTTAGAAGCTTATTAGTGTCTATGCAGAAGTGAGGCTGATATTGCACTCGCCAGCTTTAGTAAATAAACCCAAAGTGTGCAATAGCTGATGCTGGTTTTAAGCCAAAGGATAGTCACACCAAATATTGATTTGATTTAGATTGTTCTTCTGTTTGCTCACTTTGCATTTTGTAAATTGATAAAAATAAACAATTAAAATATATATTTTTATATTTATTTTTATATTTTAGAAAGCATTCTTAATATATGTCCACTGGGGCAGAACCCAGGTCCCCAAACTCTTTTTATGACAATAACTTGCATATAAGCCTTTAAAATGAGCACTTTTGAGTTTTCATGTTAGTGTCCCATAGACTTTAACGGTGTTCCGGTGGCTTTCGAATTTTCCCCAAACATCACATATTGTTAGGTGTTCGCCGCACATTCTGAACAACCAAAGTTCGTCCTGAACTTATGCTCGGGTCGAACCGTTCATCCATCCCTATTTAACAGTACAAAGAAATATGCTGGGATAGTGGGAGTTTGATGGGGAATGAAGGAGGGGTGGAGGGAAGAGAATAATGTAGATCAAAGGAGAAGAGGGAGGGGAGGGGGAGGCAGGGAAGGGGATTTGGGGAAAAAATGTATGAATGTGTATGTTGCATAAAGTATAATGTGGTTGGCATAATGTGAAACTTAATAACATTTAAATAATAAAAAATAATGATGGTGTTCTGCTGTATATATGTGCTTATTATATATGCATAGAAACTTGTTTGTCATGTTTTAATGTATATCTATGTTCTTTCATTGTTCTTAAAAGTCTGTGTTTCTGAAACCAACGAACCAACACATGCTTTCAGCTTTTTAAAATGAATAAATCCACATTCCCAAATGGTTTTAAATGTGATTAAAAGTCTTTGATAACAACTTTTGTAACCAGAAATCAGAGCAGAGCTATTTTATGTTGTAATTTAAAAACAACTTTAGAAGTGGCATCCTAATTTCTGCTACAAGTTAATTTTAATTATACAGCAGAATGTTACACTTTACTGCCCCGAGTCCCTGGAGGAGGCAGATACTCGATGCTTTAAATATATGGTAGTTTGAAGGAACTGTGGCAAAAACTACAATGAAAAACATTCGCAACACTTATAGCAGCTCATAAACTAGTGAAATGGTTAATATATCATTTTGTATTCATTTTGTCTTTTCTAGCTTTTTCCTGCAGTCCCATTGATGAACCTTACCGTAAACAATGCTAAAGTCCTAGGTAACTGAAATGAAAGTTAATTCCAAGAAATCGCAAACTCTTGGAAGTGAATATTTTTTTAAAATAAATAAATACATAGAGATAGGCAGTAGAACTGGATCCACTTGAGATCTGTGGGGGGGAGGATGCTGACGTGACACGTCAGAGCGTGGGGAGGGGCCTGTCGGCGGCGCTGGTGTGTGGAAGCTGAGGCGGGATGGTCGGACCAAGCGCCGTGAACTCAGAGCAGGGTGAGAGCCTGCAGAGGGATTGACAAAGGAAGCCCCGGGACAGACCTCCACACTCGGCATCACTTTAGTGCTACTGCAGCTGCTGTAAGAAGCTGGAGGTTAACGGTTCCTCCATGTGGGAAGCTTGTTCCTGTGTAGCTGGACGAATGTTACTCCCCCTGTGAGACCCCCCCTGCAGCCCTTCTCACATCCTTACAAGACATTTGGAGCTGACATCGGCTTGAGAGAAGACAGGAGAAGATAAGAGGAACGGAGGTGGAGTGTATAAGCAGCTTGTGATATCGGTGAACCAGGACGTCTCTGGCATGGAGCAATCAACAGCTGAGCACGGTATCCTGCAGAAAACAAGTGTTTGTCTCAGAACATCTCGGGAGGTATGGAGATAGGATAATGAATCATTCCAAGGTATGAAAATTAACCCTCTCTCACCTCAAAGAACTGCAGTACTATGCTTTTGAAAGTTATAAAGTATATCTAAAGCTATTTAAAGTTACCACAAGAGACTGTTTTAGATAATTATCTCCACTGACGGTATGGTACATTTCTATGGCACATTGTAAACTCACTTCTGTGTTTCTATCTACCTCTCTATTTGTGGTAATCAAGCTTAAAGAGATTGGGATGGACATTGGGATGGAAAACTATTAAATACTTTTAAATATAACACACGCTAGCATACTTCAACAGACCCCTGAAAAAGAATATACCATCACAATAGCAGTGTTCCCCCAGCTCTTAGGGGGTCTAGCGGGAAATTCTTCTACCTGAGTCCCCCTGGTTAAATACAAGCCGCAGCGCTGGGTAAATAAAGAGGAAGGGGAAAAGAGAAAGGAGGTAATATGAGAGGTCGATCACAAAAAGCAGCTGAACCCAAGACCCCAAGAGAAAGCCTAAATTCCAGCACAATACAGAAATATCTTAAAGATGTAAGTACAAAAAGTCCAGGATTGGATAAGAAACAAACAGGAACAAAAGAGAAAAAGAAAGAATTGGCGAAACAAAAGGGGGAACCGGGGGAGAATCCCAGGCATGACCTGGAGCAGACAAGAGTGCCTGATTGCAGCAAGATGGAGGAGCAGAGAAACATTGCGCTAATCCCAACCAAGTCAGAAATGCTGGAAATGTTTTTCAAGTTAGAAAACTCTATAAAAAGTCAGAGATATTGAATGTGCTGACCGACATGGGCCACCTGTTGCAAAGAGTTGAGGTGGCAGAAGAAGCATTAGGAAACCAGGCTAAAGAAATACTAGAATTAAAATCGCAGATGAAGAAAATGTAGAGCGATTATCGCACCCTGTTATATAAAGTAGAAGAGCAAGAAAATCAAAGTCGTCGCCAAAATTTGCAGATTAGATCTCTATCCGAACAACTGAATGAAGATTTGGTGATCAAGATGAAAAAAATCTTTAACCCAATCCTGGGCAGATGGGAGGATGAGGCCCTAAAGATAGACAGGGTACATAGGATTGGAAAGCCCCCAAACCTGAGACGGGAAGCACCCAGAGATGTAATCAATAAATTCCACTCATATGAAGATAAAGAAAAGATCTGGAGGGGACTTCGGGGAGCCCCCCCAGTTTGTTTTGAGAGTACGGAATTACAAATATTTTCGGATTTATCAGCAGGGACTCTGGCGTGGAGAAGACTGTTAAGATCGCTGCTTGATCAACTAAGAAAGTCCAACATAAAGTAAAGTTGGGGATTTCCTTCATCCCTAGTAGTCCTGAAAGAAGGAAGATCGATTAGGCTGAGGTTCCTGGAAGACCTACAGGACTTTTGTGAAAATTTGGGCATTCCCGAACCGGACATTACCAGTTAAAGGATGTAAGGACTCTCATTTCCTAGACTCCAGAGAGGAGCTCATTTTCGGACTGGGGAGTATATTGGTACAGGGCTTATCTCTTCCTTAATTTATAAATTATAATTAATATGATTTGGGATGGTGGGGGGGCTGGGTAGGTGGGGGGGACTAATACAGGTAAAATGTGATGCTGGTGTGGGGGGTCACGGAGAAGGGCGCTGCTTGGTTTGGGTCGCCTGTCCCGGCCCCTCCCCCCCTCCCTGCTTGCTGCGGGGGGGGCACTGGTGGCCGCGGGCAGAGTCACACCTTGGGCATGGAAGCACGTGGCAGAAGATCAGTTGAGAACCGTGGCTACGGGCATAGGGCCGGACCTAGGCCGGGGATGGAGGGAGGGGAGTTGGGGGGATTTAGGGGGGGAGGGGGAGGGCGGGTTTTTATCCTGCTGGGATGTGACCAAATTTCCTTAGTAAGGTTGTTGATGTTAGGTAGACAAAACCCCTTAATAGATCGAAAAAAATGACAGAGTTAAACTTTTTATCATACAATGTGAAGGGCCTGAATTCTCTGGTTAAGAGACACAAAGTGTTAAAAGAGCTACATCATTACAGAGCAAATGTGGTATTTCTCCAGGAGAATCACCTAGCCCTGGATACAAGTATTAGGTTATACTCTCCTGCTTTTTCTGTCTGGTTTTATAGTGATTCTCCCATAAGGAGAGCTAAGGGGGTTGCAACTGGGTTTTCAAGGTCGGCTAATTTCACCCTGATTAATAGATTAACGGATCCTGAGGGCCGCTATCTGTTCTTGAAGGGTAAGCTGGGGGGGTAAAATAATTACTCTCGCTAATGTGTATTGTCCGAACAAAAACCCGACCGTATTTTTGAAGCAGGTGCTGGACAACTTGATGGAGTTTAAGACGGGGGAGGTAGTCCTGGCAGGAGATTTTAATTTTTGTCTTAATCCTGTTTTGGATAGTATGTCCCGGGCACATTGGACAAGTAGGGTTCAACTAAAGAAGATTGGCCGTAAGCTGCATCAATGCCACATTATGGACGTGTGGAGAGTGCAGCATGCAAAAGTAAATGACTATACCTTCTTCTCCCCTATGCATGGGACGTACTCAAGACTAGATTACATTATGACCGATCATAGTTTACTGGATTTGGTGGAGGAAACCAGAATAGAAATAACCACGCTATCGGAGCACGCGCCGATCTCAATGAGGATTAGGTTACCGGGGTCCCAAAGACAACCATTCTCATGGAAATTAAATGAAAATTTACTAAAAGATGATAAAACGGCAGAAATAGTACAGAAAGAGATCGAATTTTTCTTTAAGGCTAATGAAATAGGTGAAATAGCTTCCTCTACACTTTGGGAGGCCTTTAAGGCATATATTAGGGGGATCCTTATATCTATTGGGGCAAGGGAAAAAAAAAGAGAGATTAAAAAAAAGGGAAAAACTTATAGAGGAAATACACTAACTGGAACAAGAACATAAAAACATATGGGACACAACCAGGAAAGCTTCCACCAGCTGACCATTAAAAGGGAGGAGTTAAGGGACTGTCTGGAACAGGATTCGAGAAGGGCCCTAAATAAAATAACAAGAGATAGATACTTTTTGGGAAATAAGTCAAGCAAGCACCTTGCGAGGTTATTAAAAAGGAAAAGAGACCCAAACTTCATTGAGAAAATCCAAAAATAAAAAGGGGGAGGTAGTATCTACAACTAAAGGTATAGCAGAAGAGTTCAGGAAGTACTATGAGGCACTCTACACTGTAGGTCAAAAGGGACATCCAGAACAGATAGAGGATAGGAGGGTGGAAAAATTCCTGAATGAAGCAGGGGTGTCAGGGCTGTCAGAGGGTGACAGGACCGACATGGATAGACCCATAACTGAAGCAGAAGTCTACTCCGCATGAAAGGATTCCCCTGTGGGAAAGAGCCCGGGCCCAGATCGGTTTACTACTTTTTTTTTTTTAAATATAAAAAAACCTTGGTGCCAAAGCTCTGCCATTTCTGGAACGATCTGGGTACCAAATGCGTAATGGGAGAGGATTCCTTATCTGCAACTATTACCCTGATACTAAAAGAGAGAAAAAATAATATTTGTGCTCCAGCTATAGGCCTATTGCCCTCCTAAATGCGGGTACCAAATTATATGCTAAGGTTCTGGTGGTCAGGCTGAAGGATAAAATGACGACTCTGGTACATCCAGACCAAGTGGGTTTAGTCCCGGGTAGAGAGGGGAGGGACAATGGAGTGCGTTCGTTGCTCCTCCTCGAGTCTACCAAGTCTGGTGGGTCCCCAGCTCTATTCCTGTCAATGGATGCCGAGAAAGAATTTGACAGGGTAGACTGGGGACTCATGATCAAAACACTGGAATTTATGGGAGTAGGCCCAAGATTTATCACATGGGTTAGTATTTTGTGTAATCACCCGCCGACATCTGTTAAAGTTAATGGGGTCCTCTCAAGGCCATTTAAGATGGAGAATGGAACCAGACAAGGGTGTCCATTGTCTCCCCTTTTATTTGTCTTAACCTTGGAACCCTTGCTGGAAATTATCCGAAATAACCCAGATTGTAGTGGGATAAGGATAGGAACAGAGGAACACAAATTAGCGGCGTATGCTGATGATTTCCTTTTCTACATTACGAACCCTAAGATTTCGATTCCAAACTTGCTGCAGTTTCTAAAAAGATATCAAATTTTAAGATAAATCTCAGCAAGTCTGAAATCTTAAACATTAACATAGACAAACAGGAAGAAGAGAAACTTTCAGGGGAATTTCATTTCCCCTGGAGAAAGAATATAAAATATTTAGGTGTTAAACTATCCAACTCCCTGAAGAAATTGTATTTAATTAACTACATACCTTTATTGGATTTAATCAAGCAAGAAATAAAAACATGTCCACGCGCCCACTCTCTTTGATCGGACGCACAAATACAGTAAAAATGGTGTTGGCCCCGAAAATCCTTTATAAATTTCAGATGCTTCCAATTTCCCTCCCACAGCCATATTTGAGAGCCCTGCGAGGTTTGTCTGGTGTAACAAAAAGCCACGAATAGCATATAAGGTTCTGACTAGGGGGAAAAAACAGGGAGGGCTCGCCCTACCGGATTTAAATAAATTTTATATTTCAGTGACACTTTCACGGGTTATGGAATGGTCAAGGGCGGCATCGAAAAAGAGATGGGTTAATATCGAACACAGTTTGAGTAGCACACACTTAGGTCACATTAAATGGAACCCCCAAAATATAGAGCACTTAGCACAAACACATCAGACATAACACTCAATACACTAAATTTATGGGATCAGATTCACACTCAGAATAAATGGTATTATAACTCTCCTTTGATTTATTTGAAGGATAATACATTTTTTGAACCAGGGATGAGGGAGGTGGGGGGGAATTGGATTAAGAACGGAAATACACAATTAAAAGATTTAATTAAAGAAGGGAAAATTCGCACATTCCACAATTTGAAAACCAAGACAGATCTAATGGAGATTGATATGTGGCAGTACATCCAGTTGACACATTTTGTAAAGAAACTTCCGAAACCAATTAGAGGTGAAGAAGACTATAGGCCGCTCGAGCAGCTTTGTCTGAGAGAAAAATCTAGAAATAACATTTCTCGACTGTATAACATTTTAATGACCAGAGAGGAACTGGATGTGCCTCCTTATATCAAGAAATGGGAAAGGGAATTGGGGACACAATGTAGTAAACACATGTTAGGAAAAATTTTGAAAATGATGCATACCTCCTCAGTTAGCATCAGGATAATGGAAACAAATTTTAAGTGCCTAGCAGGGTTGTATGCGACACCAGACAAACTTAACAAATTCCAACTGGAGAAATCTGGGGAATGTTGGAGAGGGTGTAAAAATATCGGCACAATGGCCCATATATGGTGGGTGTGTCCCACCCTTAAAGTGTATTGGAAGAAAATTATACTCTTAATAAAGGAAATTACCAATAAGACTATACAGGAAGACCCATGGACCTGCTTATTCCATGGGACAGAGGAGTCAATTAAGCAATATCAAACATCTATAGTTCCCATTTTGTTGGATGCTGCCAAGAGTCAGATTCCAAAAAAATGGCAGGAGTCTGAGAGCCCTAAAATTCGAGAATGGTTGTTCTGCATAAATGAAATTTACATAATAGAGTGCGTGGAGGGTACTGAATCAGATCATGATGAGGGGGCTGAACGAAAAGATAAATGGGCAGGGTGGCGGAGGTTTAAGAATACTTGGAGTTATGTGGAGGAGATTACTGGCTAAAGGTTAAACGGGTATAAAACAAGGGAATCTTGGGAGGGAATCAGGTTTTTGACTTATACTATAGTAACTCAGCAGGATGGGGAAGGGAGGGGGGCGGGTATTTTCTATGAAGAGGGTATTAGAGAAGGATTTATATTATATGTATGTCAATATATGGATTTTTGTATTTGGAAAATATAAATAAAGAATTAAATAAATAATTAAATAAATACATATATAAATGAAAAAAAACAGGGGCCATAAGATGTTTTACTTTTCCTGCTCACAAGAAGGAGGACAGAGGTTGTAATTCCCCTATATAAATATTTAGTTAAACCTTATTTAGATAACTGTTTCCAGTTCTGGAGGTATTCACTTAAAATTTCTTGAAAAGATTCCAGCGATGGGCAAAAAAATGGGGAAAAGACTGAGAGATAAAACATATCAGGAGAGACTGGAGGAACATAATATATACAGTCCTAAAGATGGAAGGAATATGGGGGACATTAAAACATTTAAATAAGTTAAGGGTGGGGAGAATTTACAATATGAAGTTAAGTTTAAGAACATAGTAGGGACATGACCTTAAACTAGCAGGAGGAGCATTTAAGACTAACCTTAGAACAAATAGTGCATTTTTGGAACATACTTCTTGCAGAGTTGGTGAATTTTTTAAATGTGTACTGAAGAGTGTCTGGTACAAATTTTTAATTTCACTTTTTAAAGTGTTATATGGTTAAGATCATCAAATGCAGCCAATGCATTTCAGGGAAAAAACCCTCCTCCTTCTTCAGGGCTTGAGCAGTCAATGTTAAAAGAATCACGATAGAAGAAGAGGGAGGCTTTTCCCCCACAGAACACATTGGTTGTTTTTGATGCTCTTAGCTACATTAACCATTTAACTTAAAGAGAACTTTAAGTAAAAGGTACCTTAACTTTGGGTACAAACTTTGTATTTGTACTAGTCACTACTCAGTACACATCCAAGAAGTGACTGTCTGCTGAGCACTCCCTTTGTTAGAATTAGAAAGGTAGCAGCCTAGAACCAGAACAAGGTCCACTCACACTAAATTTTTATTTTGCTACCACTTGTTATTGAACCCTGCCTTGTTCCTCAACTAATCTTCTGCCTGATCCCAACCTGCAACTACTCGTTATTGACCTTTGGCTTGTTTACTGACAACACTTCTGTTTAATCCCTACCTGCTTATCTGCTAAGGACCCCAGCTTGCTCACTTCCTGGTGGGGTGATCCTGAGGATCGCGACCTGGTACTAATATGAAGCAAAATCCATCCTCAGGTGAGCCCGCGTCATTAACCAGGGTGACTGCTTGTGTATCTATCCAGCTAGTTAGTGGTAGTTCCGCTACTGCTATAGAAACTGGTCTTCGAGCCTGACCACTGATTTTGACACAATTTAAACTTGCTTGGCACAACATAAATCTATACACAGATGAAAGAAAAAAAAAAAACTCCCCAGAAAACATCAAAAGAAATTATGGGCAGTTTAGATGGACCACTTGGTCTTTTTCTTCTTTCGTTCTTCTTGGTTTCTAGGGTATCGGTAAAGGGTTAGTTCAACCTTGATATTAATTACAGTGTCCTTAAAGCGTATTTTCACTTTTGCAGTAAAATTAGAAAAAAAAAAAAAACAGTTATATGTTTGTCCTCCTTCGCGCAGCATACCTAAACAAAGTTTTAAAAAAATATTTTGTAATTTTAGATGTGTTTCAGGAGGAAGTGTCATGGCTGACTGCAGTGTTTTTTTAGAAATCTTAGAGTAAGTCTATCCCAAATCTGTTGTTATTAACATAATATGTAAGGAATCCAGCCTCTACACTTTTAACCCTTAAACCCTAGGGCATACTGTACAGTGTTCAAATCTAGTTACAATTGATAATGAAGTTCTGTCTGCACTGTACAGACAGGGTTATTTGTGGCAAACACCTGCCCAGCCTCATAAACAATTGATTATCATATGTTTTGATAGATATACTGTATATTGTTTATATTGTTGTAATTTGTACATCTGGAAATTGTAAAAGTGCATACTGAAATGGCTAGTACCATGTATTGTATTATTGTTTGTGCTAATACACTAAAACCTAATTTGGAGAAACTGAGTACAAGTATGTTGTTAAAACCACAGTTGCTAGTCATATTTGTGAACTGTCTTGCCTACCCAAATATTTTGTGATTCTGGTCAACCAATCCAGGTATTTTTCCAAGCACTATATCCAGGTTCCTACCATTCCTACCATCTACACAGCAGTCAATTTAATACAACTTGTTCAAAACTTTGGATATTGAAGTACAAGCAGATCAGTGCAATCTCTGGACTCTCTCCTCCAATCTGCAAGCTCCATTTGTTGGATTTGCTTCACTGTGCAATGCTGTAAAGCTTGCTTTGCTCAATATATTCTCCCTTTTTCTGTTAATCAAAATGCTAATGTGCCAGAGATTATAGGATGCTAATAAAAAGATAGACTGGGGTACTGTTTAAAAATACATTGCAGTATTTTTAATAACAAGAATACATGGCTGTCATCTATATTTGCCCACAATTATACTTGAAATTAGTATTTAACATAAAACAATGTTCTTGGCTAACCCACTTGCTTGCAACAACCTTTTACTTTCTAAATAAACATGACATAGCAGCTTTAGGTAGATTACCACTAACCAGTCTTCATAATGCAACAGGGTGAAAGTACCTTCTATTAAAATACTTTTTATCAATAACTAACGGCAGCTAAAATAATTTTCTAAATGTATGTTCAATGTATATACACTATAACTAAATGTCTAATACCTACATTGGCTCAGGCTGAAATAATAAAGGCCTTTTCTGGCTAACCAACAAGTTGTAGGTAAATGTGTTTCTGAGGAAATAGGGAGTCCGCGCTAATGGGTGTAATTAGAAGCTTAGGTGGGAAGTATATTCCTAAATTGATAGACTGCTGCCCTCACATACGCTGACTCCACAGGGGGTGGAATGAGCGGAAAAAGTGAAAAAAGAAAAGTGTGTGAGTGTGGCGCTGTCCCAAAGTTGCAGAAGAAATGTCTGCATATATACAGTTTTATCAAAAGTGTCACGTGTGTATTCCTTTAAGTGAAATATGTATGGCAGTTATTACCACTCCTGTGGGTTAAAGTGACTGGTGATTTAAACATGAGAAGCATAATGAGTGCAATAAATCGCATCCAAGGTGTCTAGTGCTATATTCCCTCAAAAGGAAAAAACAGTATTAACCACTGCTAAGAGCATGAAGCGGTCTGTGTCTAAACACTAGAAAACACAAAGTTGCAATAAATACATCACACGTGACATGCAAAAAATTCTAAAGTGTCTAGTGCTAAATAAATAAATATTAAAATGTTGTTCTACAAACGTTGCAAATAACAAAGTGACAAGTGCCCTATGAAGAGGTCACTCTGAAAAGTGCTAAACACACGTGCCATGCAAATGGTTCTATGATAGTAAACAGTTCATATGGGTAAGTCCCCGGTGCACTATAAGTGAAAAAAGGCGTCCTTTGTGGGATTCCTCAAAGCATGCAACAGGTGTTAATCCAGTGCTGGTGTCTCGCGTTGTGATTGTGCAGAGACTCACCAGCTGTATATCCCCTGCAGGGGTAACGAGTAGTCACAGTATGTGCCACTGTGCAGCAGTGCTTGGCAAGACCAGGACCAGGATGATATCATAAGGACATAAGAAGAAAGGATTC
The DNA here is from genome assembly GCF_042186555.1 of Aquarana catesbeiana. Taxonomy (NCBI): domain Eukaryota; kingdom Metazoa; phylum Chordata; class Amphibia; order Anura; family Ranidae; genus Aquarana; species Aquarana catesbeiana. The sequence continues at coordinate 367,114,281 of NC_133326.1, read as the reverse complement.
CATAGTGTGAAACCGTTTAAAACCACTATTTATTAGGTCAGATAAAAAGGGTACTCACATTGTAATGGAAAAAATGAGCGGTGTACAATGCTTACAAAGATGTTCCTAAGCGTCAGCTTTGCAGGGAGATGTCAGCAAGGCGTTCAGTCAAAGGCCACGCCCTACGTACGTTTCGTCACTCGGACTTCTACGGGAGCGTGGTCCCTGCATCGTCTCCCCTATCTTTATATGCTGTGCGGTCCTTAGTGCACCTGTGTTCCAGCGGCCATATTTGGTATGTGTTTGTGTTCCAGCGGCCATGTTTTTGTGTGTCGGCGGCCATTTTCCCTGGGACAATGCAGACCGAAGCCCGCAGCCCCAATGAAGTGATTAAATCCCCGTGGAACAGCCTGATACAGCGCTGGTTTCCTGGTGACACCTTACTAATATATGGGTCCATTGCATGTGTGTCACAGTAGTAACTATTACGTTATTTATGCACAATTCTCCCGCACAGAATATAGGTGTGTAGTAAATGGTTTGCCCTTACTTAGGAAACCTAGACAATAGTAATATAGACAACAGTAATATACTAAACCATATTAAAAATATTAAAATTGTGGTTCTACAAAATTAATGACATGACATATATCCTAGCAATACGATATACAAACAGGCAAATAGTTATATTTAAAATGCTAAAAAAATGCTAAAAATTAAAAAAAAAAAAAAAAAAATTTTATTAAGAAGATATATATAAAAATAGATAAAAATATGTTTAAAATTATGTGAAAAAGCGAGACAAGAAAATCATGTACCAGTTATAATCAGACAGGTAGTAGGTGTATGTTAGAATACTAAAAGTATTTTGAATAACTTGTTAGCCAAGTTAGCACTGGATTAACACCTGTTGCATGCTTTGAGGAATCCCACAAAGGACGCCTTTTTTCACTTATAGTGCACCGGGGACTTACCCATATGAACTGTTTACTATCATAGAACCATTTGCATGGCACGTGTGTTTAGCACTTTTCAGAGTGACCTCTTCATAGGGCACTTGTCACTTTGTTATTTGCAACGTTTGTAGAACAACATTTTAATATTTATTTATTTAGCACTAGACACTTTAGAATTTTTTGCATGTCACGTGTGATGTATTTATTGCAACTTTGTGTTTTCTAGTGTTTAGACACAGACCGCTTCATGCTCTTAGCAGTGGTTAATACTGTTTTTTCCTTTTGAGGGAATATAGCACTAGACACCTTGGATGCGATTTATTGCACTCATTATGCTTCTCATGTTTAAATCACCAGTCACTTTAACCCACAGGAGTGGTAATAACTGCCATACATATTTCACTTAAAGGAATACACACGTGACACTTTTGATAAAACTGTATATATGCAGACATTTCTTCTGCAACTTTGGGACAGCGCCACACTCACACACTTTTCTTTTTTCAAATGTGTTTCTGAACAGTACTGAATTGTTTGGAATAATAATCCACTGGCAGGCTGCAAATTACTAATTTTTTCAGCACGGAGTGCACATATTTTTACATTAGCGCAAATGACCACTTGTATGTTATTTCATCTAATACAAGCAGATAAGGGGCTAGATTGGATATATAAAAAGTTTAACGGATGCATAGCATTAAAGTATTATCAGAATTGGTTCCTATGTATCATTAAAACATGTGAAAATTCTGAAACACATACATGTGTATATGTTATTGAACCCTTTATGGTGGAGTTTTTAATGGATTGATGCCCAAGACTGGTATATCAGTACAGTTATGGATTATCAGTACAGTGCTGACCTCATCAGGAGCCTGTCCTACCAGCTCCCAATCTTCGGTAGTTGACTGTTAGCTGCCTATGGCGCCCCAGTCACAGTTCTGGGGGCACTGATGGAGCATAGAATTTGATAGCGCCACAGATATGTGGCAGTTGGGCCTTAAGGTCCACCCACCCTGCTGCCACAAATATGCGTATTTCTGTCAAAAAAGATGAGAAAACTATGATTCTAGCACAGATGTGTAAGTATTAAAATCAGGGCAATGAAAGAATCAATTTTCCATACACAGCTACAATATTTATTTAACCACTTGAACTCCGGAAGCTTTTATTCCCTTCATGACCAGGCCATTTGTTGCTATTCAGCACTGTGCTACTTTAACTGGCAATTGCACGGTCATACAACACTGTACGCAAATCAAAATTATGTGATTTTTTCACACAATATAGAGCTTTATTTTGGTGGTATTTGATCACCACAGTTTTTTTTTGTTTTGTTTTTTGCTATAAAAACAAAAAAAAATGTTTTTAAAAAAAAAAAAAAAAAACTAATGTTTTCTACTTTCTGTTATTTCTAATAAAATCAATTTTTTCAAAAATTTAGGTCAAAATGTATTTCATGTCTTTGGTAAAAACAAAATCCCAGTAAGTGTGTATTAAGTCGTTTGTGTGAAAGTTATAGCGTGACGTCCACAAACCATGGTATATATTTTAAATTTGATCAGTCCTGATATACTGACAGCCTGTCTCATTTCTTGAGGTCCTTAAAATGCCAGGATACTATAAACACCCCCCCAAATTACTCATTTTTGGAAAGTAGACAGCCTAAGGTATTTAGTAAGGGACATGACCAATTTGCAATTTTTTTGTCACTATTTTTTGAAAAATTAGGAAATTAAATAAAATGTATTTCTTTCACATTTTTTTTTTATATACTGTCATCAGCGCAGTACAGTGTCTTCATATAACTGGTGTGCCGGTGATTGGACATACTGGCTGGTTACAGAATGTTAAAAACATTTTTTTTTTTCATACTTTTATCAGAGTAGTTTAGCATCACCATAGTGACACTGTACTACTTTGGGGGTGATTGGGGATTTTTTATTTCTTTTTTGCACTTTGATTGCTGTTACAGTAATGATTACTGTAACAACAATGTTTTGAACTGTCACAAATGGATTACATTCATATTAGCTGGGATTTGCTATTGTGTGATGTGATTGTCCCCTGGTTATCTCATGGTACAGGGTGGTGTAATAGGTACCATGGGATAGCTGTGGGCCAATCACAGCATCACTATAGGAAACACAGCTGTTATGAATGAAATGCGCCTCATAATAGCTTTGTTGACATTGTGATCATGTGATCGCATAGCTATCAAAGCGACCGTACTGGGAGTTGCTAACTCGGGAGAGGCAGGATGATCTACATGTCCGTAATCCTACCTGGCCTTGCCACCCTGTCGCAATAAATTTTCTGTCGCCAGGCAGCAAACAGTTAAAGTAAGCTACAAAGCCAGCAAAAAAACTAAAAGTAAAATAACGATATGGTTGCGCTACTGAAAAAAAGAGAGAGAGGGCGTATAGCAGCCAGCATCAACAAAGTAGTGACAATGTGAACAGTGAAAAGAAAAAATAATGCAGCGCTATACATAAAAATCAACACAAATGTGACTATCAGCTGTGCAGCATGATAGTATATAACTAAATATAAAAAATGCAGGAAGCCAAATACAATATTGTATTATTATACGCTGTAGAGACTTTATTTTATTTTTGTTATACATTTAGGGTTTTCCCTTAAGGTTTCCTTTCTTCAGCTGAGTTCTCCAAAAAAAGGATTTATCCCCACTTAAGACTTGATGGATGAAGCCAATACTTCAAGTTGGAATTTATAAATGCCTTCTGCTTTAAAGTGGTTCTAAAGGATATTTTTCTATGCAAATACCTTCTGTATAAAAATAAACTGTTGTACAGCATTTTTTGTGGAGCAGCTTAATTGACTCTTCCATACATTGTAATTTCAGTGTATTTTAGTAAGACTCTTTTAGTTTTTTGAAAAGAAAAAACAATGCAGCGCTATACATAAAAATCAACACAAATGTGACTATCAGCTGTGCAGCATGATAGTATATAACTAAATATAAAAAATGCAGGAAGCCAAATACAATATTGTATTATTATAGTGAGTCCATGATCATATTAACGACCAATAACGTGAACATTGTGATCATGTAAATGTTCAACAAAGGTGAGCAGTATAAATGTAAGATGAGTGAGAGGTATCTCAAGGGTGCTACGTGGTTTCACAGAGGTGGTATTCCAATACTCAGTATCCACAGCAAAGAATGAATGGAGCAACTACACTTACCGGAACAGGTGGACATCTGTACGGCTAGGTGTCATACAGGCTTAAGGATCGATCGATCCAAATAGATGTTTGCTGTAGAGGCGTATACGGCAGGTTCCACTGTTTCCTTTGTAGCAATGGTAAACGACCTAAGGACATCAGATGTTCCAGGTCTGGTTGTACGCACTTCTCCGACAGGTGTATATAGGAGGAATGCACCTTTCACAAAGCCATCATGGGGACATGGAAAAGGAAAAAAAGGTCCACATAGTGCTTAAATCCAAAGAAGCAGGTTTATTTTAAACCAAATAGGGTAAAAATCCAGATAACAGCAGCCAAGATAAAAGTGATCACAATAAAAAGTAGCGTGGTACCAGGAACAAAAAATCAATCGCAACCCGACATGTTTCGGACTAGAGGTCTATCTACTGGGGCATATTGTCCTTTGTCTGGTATCACGCTTGTATATATAAACACATAATTGATTTAAAATCTGTTTCAGCTGTCAGTCTACATTCAGCTGTGAGAGAACGTTGTGAAACGGACCTCACAGCCAATAAACAACCAGGTAAGTAAGAACAACATACACTTATTCAGCTATCCAATCACAAGAAGCTGAGTATGTCCTATCAGCTGTGACAGATCGCTGTAGGGCGAACCTCACAACCAATCACAATCTAGGTGGATAGGAGTGGCTTGTGGTGGTATAGCAGCCCAATCACGGGCTGCCAAAACCACCACCTGACATCACATTGCAGGAAGTCCTCCCCACGCTCTGGCTCTCTGTGTTTCAAGCCTCAATATCATACAAGGAAGAGGCTAGCGTGGATGTATAATGTGGAGGGGCGTAGCTCCGCCCACCCATTGCGCTCTATCATCTTTGCACAAAGGGTTTGAGCGCAGGTGACTGGACAGCTATATGTGACACCGGATGTCCTAAATTAAACACAGATGTACTAGCATGGCGAAACTGTTGTAAAGGTCAGAATGAAAAAGCAGAGCAAACATATTAAAAACATGGGGACATCAATTCCTGAACTCATATACTCCTTAGTAACACTCAAAAACATATACAAGAGGAACTTTTATCTCATATTTGATGCACATCATAGCGGTATCTATAGAACAAATATGACTTATGAAACAAAAATCAATCTATCTCAACATCCATCTTGAATAAATGATAAATATATAAAAAATATATAAAAAATTTATAAAAATAGTGTATCTGGTAACTATATGTGACCCCAAAAGAGGCCAAAAATACTGTATCAGTATATGAATCATGCCTTACTTATTTAAATTGTGCTGAATAAAAATGGGTGAATAAAAAGGGGTAAACAGTGATGGGTAAAAGGTGGAACAACAAAGATGAATGCAACCAAACCCAGATGTACCGTAAAAAATGGAGCCAAATCCACAGTAGATCATGATTTATTGATGAAAACATTCAGGTCCCATTCAACATTCAACCCATGGGGGAAATAACTCTTTAGCTGGAATATCCAAAAAGTTTCTAGTTGAGAAACCCCTCTAATGCGTGGGCCCCCCTCCAATGCGGAATATATTTATCAATGATTTGAAACTTAGTGCCCCTCGGATCTCTGTCATGATGTTCCAGAAAATGCGCCCTGATTATCAGTGCAGCCCCATTAGTGCCAATCAGTGTCCATCAGTGCAGAATATCAGTGCATCATATCAATGCCCATCAGTGCAGCATATCAGTGCCCATCAGTGCCTCCTGTCAGTACCCATCAGTGCCGCCTTATCAGTGCAGCTTCATCAGTGCCTCTACAGCAGTGTCCATTAGTGCCAATAAGTGTCACTTATCAGTGTCCATCAGTGCCACCTTATCAGTGGTCATTAGTGCCACCTCATCAGTACAGCCTCATCAGTGCCCATCAATGCAGCCTATCAGTGTAGCTTCATCACTCATCAGCACACATCAGTGAAGGAGAAACATTACTTATTTGCAAAATTTATAACAGAAACACGTTTTTATTTTTTCAAAATATTCTGTCTTTTTTCATTTGTTTAGCAAAAAATAAAAAATAAACACCCAGTGGTAATTAAATACCACCAAAAGAAAGCTCTATCTATCTCAAAAAATATAAAAATGTAATTTGGGTACAATGTTGCATGACCACACAATTGTCATTCAAAGTGTGACAGCACTAAAAGATGAAAATTGGCCTGGGCAGGGATGGGGTAAAAGTGTCCAGTAGGCAAGTGGTAACAGTCTTTTTAAAAACATTTGTAATTTTTTTTGTGTTTTTTCCTCAAAGTTGCATTGAAAGGAAGACCCAGTTGTTTTTACCATTTTGTCTTCGAAGTTGCATTGAAAGGAAGACCCTCTTCGTGCTGTACCAATACAATTTTTTTTTTTTTTTTATCATTTGGTACATGTCCCCCATGTCGGTGCTTAAATCCCCATGACTTTTTGACAATCCCCTGGTTATTAATCCTAAAAAAAAATGCCAGAAATGATTACCAAAGTTCCCCCTTTGATTTAAGTTTGGGTTTTTCAGATGAATTCCCCTCATCCCCCCTCACAAATCAAACCTGGGAACATCTAGTGGCGACACAGTCTACAGCAGGGCACATGGTAATCAACACTGCCAAAAGTGTTGAATTTAGCAATATCTTTAGAGCTCACGTTCTTCTCACTATTGTGGGGTTCAGTGGTGCAGGCAGCAATAGATCACATAAAGTATCACATATCTTTTTGCTGGGGAAGCTTTATTTCAATATTTGATTGATTTTAGCAACATTTCTCACATTAACCACATTTCTTAAAGCAGAACTCTGGGGGGGGGATTCCCCATGCAATGGGGCTGAGCCCACACTGCGTGGGTTAACTGCTTGTTTTTGCCTAGGGTAGAAAATTGCAGAGAGTTCTGCTTTAAGGATGGATCAACTCAAGTTAAGTTAATATTTCCCTACAGCTAAAGTTGTCCATGCCCCCTAATAATTGAGTTGAGGTTGTACTAATGCTTTGCATGTAAGCACGGTTTCTTCATCTTGCATATAGCCTAGGCCAATGCCTATTTCTAGCTTTAGAAGCTACCAATTTTCCAATTTTATTACATATTATTATTATTTTTATCTCAAACATAATTTTACTTGTGCTCATATACAGTACTGTATATACAAGGAGCGCCGCCCCCCCCCCCCAAAGTTACTCTTCATGAAAAAATAAATAAATAATGGCCCTTTAAGTGTGTGCAGGGCGCCAGAAACACAGCTGCTATGAAAAGCATGACGTGTTTGCAATCACATGATTGCTAAGAAAAAGCTCTATTGGCTTCCTTTAGAAAGTCCTCAGGGCGCAGTCCCTCTATAGCACTGCTGTGGTGTGTGATTGGCGGAACCTGTGCCTTTACTTCAGGTTTCTCTGACTCATCCCAGCTAGTCCAAAGGTGGATGGATGGGGACTTGCTGTGAGAGCTGTGAGTACGGGGTAGAGGGGGGGCATCCAATGTAAAGGAGGACTCTGATGACATCTGGTGTAAAGGAGGACTTTGATGGGGACATCTAATGTAAAGGAGGACTCTGATGGGGACATCTAATTTAAAGAGGGACTCTGTTGGGGACATCTAATGTAAAGGAGGACTCTGATTAGGGATGAGCCGAACACCCCCCTGTTCGGTTCGCACCAGAACATGCGAACAGGCAAAAAATTAGTTTGAAAACGCGAACACTGTTAAAGTCTATGGGACACGAACATGAATAATCAAAAGTGCTAATTTTAAAGGCTTATATGCAAGTTATTGTCATAAAAAGTGTTTGGGGACCTGGGTCCTGCCCCAGGGGACATGGATCAGTGCAAAAAAAAGTTTTTAAAATAGACGTTTTTTTCGGGAGCTGTGATTTTAATAATGCTTAAAGTGAAACAATAAAAGTGTAATATCCCTTTAAATTTCATACCTGGGGGGTGTCTATAGTATGCCTGTAAAGGGGTGCATGTTTCCCTTGTTTAGAACAGTCTGACAGCAAAATGACATTTCAAAGGAAAGAAAGTCATTTAAAACTACTCGCGGCTATTAATGCATTGTCGGTCCGACAATACACATAAAAGTTCATTGATAAAAACGGCATGGGAATTCCCCAAAGGGGAACCCCGAACCAAAATTTAAAAAAAAAATGACGTAGGGGGGGGCCCCTAAATTCCATACCAGGCCCTTCAGGTCTGGTATGGATATTAAGGGGAACCCCGGCCAAAATTAGAAAAAAAAAAACGGCGTGGGGGTCCCCCTAAAAATCAATACCAGACCCTTATCCGAGCACGCAACCTGGCAGGCCGCAGGAAAAGAGGGGGGGATGAGAGAGCCCCCCCTCCTGAACCGTACCAGGCCACATGCCCTCAACATTGGGAGGGTGCTTTGGGGTAGCCCCCCAAAACATCTTGTCCCCATGTTGATGAGGACAAGGGCCTCATCCCCACAACCCTGGCCGGTGGTTGTGGGGTTCTGCGGGCAGGGGGCTTATCGGAATCTGGAAGCCCCCTTTAACAAGGGGACCCCCAGATCCCAGCCCCCCTGTGTGAAATGGTAAGGGGGTACAAAAGTACCCCTACCATTTCACAAAAAAACTGTCAAAAATGTTAAAAATGACAAGAGACAGTTTTTGACAATTCCTTTATTTAAATGCTTCTTCTTTCTTCTATCTTCTATCTTCCTTCGGTTTCTTCCTCCATCTTCTTCTTCTGGTTCTTCTGGTTCTTCTGGTTCTTCCTCCGGTGTTCTCGTCCGGCATCTTCCTCTGCGGCGTCAGCGTCTTCTTCCCTTCTTCTCCTCAGGCTGCTCCGCATCCATGATGGCATGGAGGGAGGCTCCCGCTGTGTGACGCTTCTCCTCTTCTGACGATTCTTAAATAACGGGGGGCAGGGCCACCCGGTGACCCCGCCCCCCTCTGACGCACGGTGACTTGACAGGACTTCCCTGTGGCATCACAGGGAATGCCACAGGGAAGTCCCGTCAAGTCCCCGTGCATCAGAGGGGGCGGGGTCACCGGGTGGCCCCGCCCCCCGTTATTTAAGAACCGTCCGAAGAGGAGAAGCGTCACACAGTGGGAGCCTCCCTCCATGCCATCATGGATGCAGAGCGGCCTGAAAAGAAGATGAAGACAAGAAGATGAAGAGAAGAAGATGAAGAGAAGAGCGGGAGCCTCCCTCCATGCCATCATGGATGCGGGGTGGCCCGAGGAGAAGAAGGGAAGAAGATGCCGACGCCGCGGAGGAAGATGCCGGACTAGAACACAGGAGGAAGAACCAGAAGAACCAAAAGAACCAGAAGAAAAAGAAGATGGAGGAAAAAACCGAAGGAAGATAGAAGAAAGAAGATAGAAGAAAGAAGATAGAAGAAAGAAGAAGCATTTAAATAATGGAATTGTCAAAAACTGTCTCTTGTCATTTTTAACATTTTTGACAGTTTTTTAGTGAAATGGTAGGGGTACTTTTGTACCCCCTTACCATTTCACACAGGGGGGAGGGCCGGGATCTGGGGGTCCCCTTGTTATAGGGGCTTCCAGATTCCGATAAGCCCCCCTTCCGCAGACCCCCACAACCACTGGCCAGGGTTTTGGGGATGAGGCCCTTGTCCTCATCAACATGGGGACAAGGTGTTTTGGGGGGCTACCCCAAAGAACCCTCCCAATGTTGAGGGCATGTGGCCTGGTCCAGTTCAGGAGGGGGGGCGCTCTCTCGCCCCCCCTCTTTTCCTGCGGCCTGCCAGGTTGCATGCTCGGATAAGGGTCTGGTATGGATTTTTGGGGGGACCCCACGCCATTTTTCTTTTAAATTTTGGCGCGGGGTTCCCCTTAAAATCCATACCAGACCTGAAGGGTCTGGTATAGATTTTGAGGGGGACCCCACACCATTTTTTTTTTAAATTTTGGCCGGGGTTCCCCTTAATATCCATACCAGACTTGAAGGGCCTGTATGGAATTTAGGGGGACCCCCCACGTCTTTTTTTTTAAATTTTGGTTCGGGGTTCCCCTGTGGGGAATTCCCATGCCGTTTTTATCAATGAACTTTTATGTGTATTGTCGGACCGGCAATTCATTAATAGCCGCGAGTAGTTTAAATGACTATTTTTCCTTTGAAATGTCATTTTGCTGTCAGACTGTTCTAAACAAGGGAAACATGCGCCCCTTTACAGGCATTTTATAGACACCCCCAGGTACGAAATTTAAAGGGATATTACACTTTTATTGTTTTACTTTAAGCATTATTAAAATCACTGCTCCCGAAAAAATGGCCGTTTTTAAAACTTTTTTTTGCATTGATCCATGTCCCCTGGGGCAGGACCCAGGTCCCCAAACACTTTTTAACTCTGATGGTGACATCTAATGTAAAGGAGGACTCTAATGGTGACATCTAATGTAAAGGGGGTATATGATGGGGACATCCGATGTGAAGGAGGACTCTGATGGGGACATGCAATGTAAAGGGGATTCTGATGAGGACATCTGATGTAAAGGAGGACTCTGATGGGGACATCTAATGTAAAGGAGGACTCTGATGGGGACTAATGTAAAGGAGAACTCTGATGGGGACATCTAATTTAAAGAGGGACTCCGATGGTGACATCTAATCTTAAGGGGTATCTGATGGGGACATCCGATGTGAAGGAGGACTCTGATGGGGACATCCAATGTAAAGGGGGATTCTGATGGGGACATCTGATGTAAAGGAGAACTCTAGTGGGGACATCTAATGTAAAGGAGGACTCTGATGGGGACATCTAATTTAAAGGAGGACTCTGATGGTGATATCTGATATAAAGGAGGACTCTGATGGGGACATCTAATGTTAAGGAGGACTCTAATGGTGACATCTAATGTAAAGGAGAATTCTGATGGGGACATCTGATGTAAAGGAGGGCTCTGATGGTGACATCTAATGTAAAGGGGGATTCTGATGGGGACATCTGATGTGAAGGAGGACTCTGATGGGGACATCTAATGTAAAGGGGGAATCTGATGGTGACATCTGATGTAAAGAAGGAATCTGATGGGGACATCTAATGTAAAGGAGGACTCTGATGGTGACATCTGATGTAAAGGAGGACTCTGATGGGGACATCTAATGTAAAAGAGGACTCTGATGGTGCCATCTAATGTAAAGGAGGATTCTGATGGGGAAATCTGATATAAAGGAGGACTCTGATGGTGACATCTGATGTAAAGGAGGAATCTGATGGGGACATCTAATGTAAAGGATGACTCTGATGGTGACATACATCTAATGTAAAGGAAGATTCTGATGGTGACATCTAATGTAAAGAGGGATTCTGATGGGGACATCTGCTGTGAAGGAGGACTCTGATGGGGACATCTAATGTAAAGGAGGAATCTGATGGGGACATCTAATGTAAAGGAGGATTCTGATGGTGACATCTAATGTAAAAGAGGACTCTGATGGTGACATCTAATGTAAAGGAGGGCTCTGATGGTGACATCTGATATAAAGGAGGAATCCGATGGAGACATCTAATGTAAAGGATGACTCTAATGGTGACATCTAATGTAAAGGAGGACTCTGATGGGGACATCTGATGTAAAGGAGGACTCTGATGGGGACATTTGATGTAAAGGAGGACTCTGATGGGGACATCTAATGTAAAGGATGACTCTAATGGTGACATCTAATATAAAGCAGGACTCTGATGGGCACATCTGATGTACAGGGGGACTCTGATGGGGACATGTGATGTAATGGAGGACTCTGATGGGGACATCTAATGTAAAGGGGAACTTTGATGGGAACATCTGATGTGAAGGGGGACTCTGATGGGGACATCTGATGTAAAGGAGGACTCTAATGGGGACACCTGATGTAAAGAGGGACTCTGATGAGGACACCTGATTTATACGGGGATGCTGAAGGGGACACCTGTTGTAAAGGGGGACTCTGATTAGGACACCTGATTAAAGGGGAGCACCTGCTGTAAAGGGGGACTCTGATTGGGACACTTGATGTACAGGGAGACTGTTGAGGACACTTGATGTATAGGAGGATGCTGATGGGGACACCTGCTGTAAAGGGGGACTCTGATTGGGACATCTGATGTAAAAAGGGGCTCTGATGAGGACACCTTGTGTTAAGTGGGTTTTCTTTTATTTTATTTGAAATGTGGATGTGATTGGCCTACTGTGACGGGCATGGTGAGGCTGCATATGATGGGCACAGTGAGGCTGCATTTGATGGGCATAGTTATATCTAACAGTAATGATACATAATCACCTGATATATGGCTATTTACAGTCCGGCATTACTAGCAGTTTAATTTTTCAGTTTGTTTGCGCCCCCAAAAAAATGTTGAGCACCAGCCGCCACTGTACAGAACACAACCAGTAATTGTATTTCCTACTTGTCTGATTGACTCACTGCTTTTCCCAAGTATATAAAGAGCTAAAAGTCCAATTCGAGGTAATCACTGCAATATATGTTTTATTATTGCTGAGAACTTCTAGAAATCTTCCACTGCTAAGGAGAGATGAAGGGAATGCAGGCTTTAAAAAAAAAAAAAAAAAAGATTGAGAATACATTGGTTGCGATAAGGGTAGACCCTACTCTCTAAAGTCATTGTATGAAAAGGACATGGTAAGGTTTCCATCAATTTCTTCAGAACATTGAAAAAATCCAGCTATGTTTTCTGTATTACTACAAGGTAAAGTATAACTGAAGCTTAAAGTGGTTGTAAAGGCAGAAGGTTTTTTTATCTTAATGCATTCTATGCATTAAGATGAAAAACCTTCTGTGTGCAAGAGCCCCCCTCAGCCCCCAAATACTTACCTGAGCCCCCTCTGATCAAGCGATGTCCACAAGGGTGGTAGAGGGGGGACATCTAACGTTAAAGGGGACTTTGATGGGGACAACTAATGTAAAGGAGGACTCTGATGGGGACATCTAATGTAAAGGAAAATTTTGATGGTGATATCTGATGTAAAGGAGGACTCTGATAGGGGACATTTAATGTAAAGGAGGACTCTGATGGGGACATCTAGTGTAAAGGAGGACTCTGATGGGGACATCTAACGTAAAGGAGGACTCTGATGGTGACATCTAATGTAAAAGGGGACTCTGATGGGAACAATTTATTAGCTTTCAGCGCTGTCGCACTTTGAATGACAATTGTGCGGTCATGCAACACTGTACCCAAACTAAATTTTTATAATTTGCTTCCCACAAATAGAGATTTCTTTTAGTGGTATTTGATCACCTGTGCGTTTTTTAATTCTTGCACTATAAACAAAAAAAGACAAACAATTTAAAAAAAAAACAACTGATGGGCACTGCTTGGCGGCACTGATAGGCAGCACTGGTAGGCAGCACTGATGGGCACTGATAGGCGGCACTGATAGGCACTGATAGGTGGTACTGGATAGGCAGTACTGATGAGGAGCTACTGACAGGCATTACTGGCACTGATTGACACTTTGATGGGGCACTGATTGGCACTTTTTTGGGCACTGTTGTGGGCACTGACATCTATTTATTATGGGGACAGGCTGGCAGGTGTTGGGCACTGATTGGCAGCTGATGGGCACCTTTTGATGGGGGCTGTGCTGATAATCAATGTGTTGATTATCAGTACAGACCCCCTCTCTGACAGGGAAAGCCGCTGATCGGCTCTCCCTGTCAGCGTGAACTGAGGAGAGCTGTTTACCAGCACTTCCTGGTTCATGCGATAATCAGCTGTGACTGGTCAGAGGCTTCCTACCACAATCAGAGTTGCGGTGTGCCAGACTGACACACAGAACCTCCGATCTCTGCGCTGCGCGCCCCTGCATGAGCATGCAGACTCTGTTTTACTGTTCACGTCATATAACGTCCGATCAGGATAACACAACCACATTGCCACCGTCATTCTGCTATATGGCGTTGGCAAGTAGTTAAATTAGCAGTGCTTTTTTTTATTCTTAAAGTGAAAGCCTAAAAATTAAAAATTCTTTACAATATAGTGCATGGGGGGTCCTCTTAGTTTACCTGTAAAGTGGCAGATCTGTACCATGTCTAGAATCTGCTGCAGTAATAATTGCATTTCTAAAGCCAAAAAATGACATTTTCCCTGCAAACTGCCTTTATTTTGCTCAGCAACAGTTGGGGAGCCAGTGTGTATAATGAGGCCACAATGTAGTGCACTGGGAACAAGATTTGAGTTTTTTTGGATACATTCTGGTGTCACTTTGACTTTGTATATAAGTAGCGGGTGTGTAAAAATTGGTCTTCGGGTGTTGGTGGCGCCTTCCCACCGTAACCCTTTTGAGGTACTCTTGATGAAAGCAAGAAATGGCCTTACTGTAAAAAATTGCAATGATATGCACCTGTCCAATAGGTGCAGAAAAATTGGTCTTTGGGTGTCGGTGGCGCCTTCCCACCATAACCCTATTGAGGTACTCTCGATAAAAGCAAGAATTGGCCTTGCTGTAAAAAAATTGCAATGATATGCACCTGTCAAACAGGTGCAGAAAAAATGGCCTTAGGGTGTCGGTGGTGCCTTTACACCGTAACCCTATAGAGGTAATCTTGATGAAAGCAAGAAATGGCCTGTCTGTAAAAAAAAATTGCAATTATATGCCCATAACAAACAGGTGCAGAAAAATTGGTCTTCGGGTGTCAGTGGCGCCTTCCCATCGTAACCCTATAGAGGTGCTCTTGATGAAGGCAAAACAAATTGCAATGATATGCACCTGTCAAACAGGTGCAGAAATTGGTCTTTGGGTGTTAATTTTGCCCATGAAACCTATACAAAAAACATTATTCCAGATGAAATGATTGAACACCCTCAAAGCTAGGCAGCCTCGAAGTCCTGCAGAGATTCCACATCCCAAGAAGACTTAATCAGTGACATCGGCATCAGGGGCTTCATAGCTGGTAATCCAGGACTGATTCATTTTTATAAAAGTCAAACAGTCCAAGGAGTCTGTGGACAGACACGTTCTATGATCAGTTACGAAACCTCGTACAGCACTGAATGCCTGTTCTGAAAGAACGCTGGATGCAGGGCAGCCCAACAACTCAATAGCATACTGGGCAAGTTCTGTCCAGTGGTCTATTTTCTTGACCCAGTAAATCAGTGGATCGTCAGCTGGAAAGCTCTCCATACTGTATCTGTTTTGGCCCTGAGGTAATCGTCCACCATGTGATGCAGACGCTGCAGATGGTATTTGGATGCTGACAGCCCTGGGCAGCGAGGACTAAAAAAAATCTGAAATGCCTCACTTAGGCGGACGCCTTCTCCAACACTCCTCTCTTGACCAACAGAAGACTCAAAATGACATTTTCCACGACCCTGTGACCTATTGGAGTCAGGAAAAATGTTCAATAAAATCCTCTTTAATGTGTCCTCAAGAGATTTTATGTTCTGCACTCTCTGTGGGGACAGGATGAGTTCTGAGACCTTCCCCTTATAACGGTGGTCAAGGAGGGTTGCCATCCAGCAATCATCCTTCACCTTTATGCCACGTATTCTTGGGTCCTTTCACAGGCTTTGAAGCATGAGGTTGCCCATGCACCTCAAATTTGCCAAGGCATGAGAAGCAGACTCCTCGGGTCACTCAGGATGACAGCATCTGGAACTTACTTTTCCCAGGCACGTACTACTTCCAAGGGTCCTGGGGGTTGTAAAGCCATCGCTTACAGATTGACGCATGTCTTCCTCTTCTTCGAAACCTATGAAAGCGCCAGAATCCTCCACCTCAATCTCCTCAATATATACACTGTATTCAGTTTAGCTAGATCCATTCCTACTGAAAGGCAGGCAGGTGTTGTTACAGTACAGCTCCCTGAAGAAAATTGCTGGTGTTCTTCTGATCCTATTAGTACCACAGTCAGGCAGCTACACTATTTA
Organism: Aquarana catesbeiana; assembly: GCF_042186555.1. Lineage (NCBI taxonomy): Eukaryota > Metazoa > Chordata > Amphibia > Anura > Ranidae > Aquarana > Aquarana catesbeiana. The sequence continues at coordinate 367,098,302 of NC_133326.1, read as the reverse complement.
CAGTTAGTGTAGTGCGTCCTACTCACAGTGTTCAGCTAAAGCTACAAGATAGTGTAGTGGGTCATCTGAACAGTGTTCAGCTAAAGCTACAAGTTAGTGTAGTCCACAGTGTTCAGCTAAAGCTACAAGTTAGTGTAGTGCGACTTCTGCACAGTGTTCAGCTAAAGCTGCAAGTTAGTGTAGTGCGTCCTCCTCACAGTGTTCAGCTAAATCTACAAGTTAGTGTAGTGCGACATCTGCACAGTGTTCAGCTAAAGCTACAAGTTAGTGTAGTGCGTCCTCCTCACAGTCATCAGCTAAAGCTACAAGTTACTGTAGTGCGACCTCTGCAGTGTTCAGCTAAAGCTACAAGTTAGTGTAGTGCATCCTCTGAACAGTGTTCAGCTAAAGCTACAAGTTAGTGTAGTGAACAGTGTTCAGCTAAAGCTACAAGTTAGTGTAGTGCGTCCTCCTCACAGTGTTCAGCTAAAGCTACAAGTTAGTGTAGTGCGTCCTCCTCACAGTGTTCAGCTAAAGCTACAAGTTAGTGTAGTGCGTCCTCCTCACAGTGTTCAGCTAAAGCTACAAGTTAGTGTAGTGCGACCTCTGCACAGTGTTCAGCTAAAGCTAAAAGTTAGTGTAGTGCGTCCTCTGAACAGTGTTCAAATAAAGCTACAAGTTAGTGTAGTGCACAGTGTTCAGCTAAAGCTACAAGTTACTGTAGTACACAGTGTTCAGCTAAAGCTACAAGTTAGTGTAGTGCGACCTCTGCACAGTGTTCAGCTAAGGCTACAAGTTAGTGTAGTGCATCCTCCTTACAGTGTTCAGATAAAGCTACAAGTTAGTGTAGTGCGACCTCTTCACAGTGTTCAGCTAAAGCTACAAGTTAGTGTAGTGCGTCCTCTGAACAGTGTTCAGCTAAAGCTACAAGTTAGTGTAGTGCACAGTGTTCAGCTAAAGCTACAAGTTAGTGTAGTGCGTCCTCTGAACAGTGTTCAGCTAAAGCTACAAGTGTAGTGCACAGTGTTCAGCTAAAGCTACAAGTTAGTGTAGTGAGACCTCTGCACAGTGTTCAGCTAAAGCTACAAGATAGTGTAATGCGTTCTCCTCACAGTCTTCAGCTAAAGCTACCTGTAGAAGGTTGGTGGTGTTTTCCTGATCCTATCACTACCGCAGGCAGCTACATTATTTACACGTTAGGTAAGTGCGACCTATGCACAGTGTTCAGCTAAAGCTACCTGTAGAAGGTTGATGGTATTTTCCTGATCTTATCACTACCGCAGGCAGCTACATTATTTACACATTAGTGTAGTGCGACCTCTGCACAGTGTTCAGCTAAAGCTATCTGTAGAAGGTTGGTGGTGTTTTCCTGATCCTATCACTACCGCAGGCAGCTACATTATTTACACGTTAGTTAAGTGCGACCTCTGCACAGTGTTCAGCTAAAGCTACCTGTAGAAAGTTGGTGGTGTTTTCCTGATCTTATCACTACCGCAGGCAGCTACATTATTTACACGTTAGTGCAGTGTGACCTCTGCACAGTGTTCAGCTAAAGCTACCTGTAGAAGGTTGGTGGTGTTTTCCTGATCTTATCACTACCGCAGGCAGCTACATTATTTACACGTTAGTGTACTGCGACCTCTGCACAGTGTTCAGCTAAAGCTACCTGTAGAAGGTTGGTGGTGTTTTCCTGATCTTATCACTACCGCAGGCAGCTACATTATTTACACGTTAGTGTAGTGCGACCTCTGCTCAGTGTTTAGCTAAAGCTACCTGTAGAAGGTTGGTGGTGTTTTCCTGATCTTATCACTTCCGCAGGCAGCTACATTATTTACACATTAGTGTAGTGCGACCTCTGCACAGTGTTCAGCTAAAGCTACCTGTAGAAGGTTGGTGGTGTTTTCCTGATCCTATCACTACCGCAGGCAGCTACATTATTTACACGTTAGTTAAGTGCAACCTCTGCACAGTGTTCAGCTAAAGCTACTTGTAGAAGGTTGGTGGTGTTTTCCTGATCCTATCACTACCGCAGGCAGCTACAAGTTATTGTAGTGCACGGTGTTCAGCTAAAGCTACAAGTTAGTGTAGTGTGTCCTCCTCACAGTGTTCAGCCAAAGCTACAAGTTAGTGTAGTGCGTCCTCCTCACAGTGTTCAGCTAAAGCTACAAGTTAGTGTAGTGCGACCTCTGCACAGTGTTCAGCTAAAGCTAAAAGTTAGTGTAGTGCGTCCTCTGAACAGTGTTCAGATAAAGCTACAGTACAAGTTAGTGTAGTGCACAGTGTTCAGCTAAAGCTACAAGTTACTGTAGTACACAGTGTTCAGCTAAAGCTACAAGTTAGTGTAGTGCGACCTCTGCACAGTGTTCATCTAAGGCTACAAGTTAGTGTAGTGCATCCTCCTTACAGTGTTCAGATAAAGCTACAAGTTAATGTAGTGCGACCTCTTCACAGTGTTCAGCTAAAGCTACAAGTTAGTGTAGTGAGTCCTCTGAACAGTGTTCAGCTAAAGCTACAAGTTAGTGTAGTGCACAGTGTTCAGCTAAAGCTACAAGTTAGTGTAGTGCGTCCTCTGAACAGTATTCAGCTAAAGCTACAAGTAAGTTTAGTGCACAGTGTTCAGCTAAAGCTACAAGTTAGTGTAGTGCGACCTCTGCACAGTGTTCAGCTAAAGCTACAAGATAGTGTAATGCGTCCTCCTCACAGTCTTCAGCTAAAACTACCTGTAGAAGGTTGGTGGTGTTTTCCTGATCCTATCACTACCACAGGCAGCTACATTATTTACACGTTAGGTAAGTGCGACCTCTGCACAGTGTTCAGCTAAAGCTACCTGTAGAAGGTTGGTGGTGTTTTCCTGATCTTATCACTACCGCAGGCAGCTACATTATTTACACATTAGTGGAGTGCAAACTCTGCACAGTGTTCAGCTAAAGCTATCTGTAGAAGGTTGGTGGTGTTTTCCTGATCCTATCACTACCGCAGGCAGCTACATTATTTACACGTTAGTTAAGTGCGACCTCTGCACAGTGTTCAGCTAAAGCTACCTGTAGAAAGTTGGTGGTGTTTTCCTGATCTTATCACTAACGCAGGCAGCTACATTATTTACACGTTAGTGTAGTGTGACCTCTGCACAGTGTTCAGCTAAAGCTACCTGTAGAAGGTTGGTGGTGTTTTCCTGATCCTATCACTACCGCAGGCAGCTACATTATTTACACGTTTGTTAAGTGCGACCTCTGCACAGTGTTCAGCTAAAGCTACTTGTAGAAGGTTGGTGGTGTTTTCCTGATCTTATCACTACCGCAGGCAGCTACATTATTTACACGTTAGTGTACTGCGACCTCTGCACAGTGTTCAGCTAAAGCTACCTGTAGAAGGTTGGTGGTGTTTTCCTGATCTTATCACTACCGCAGGCAGCTACATTATTTACACGTTAGTGTAGTGCGACCTCTGCACAGTGTTTAGCTAAAGCTACCTGTAGAAGGATGGTGCTGTTTTCCTGATCTTATCACTACCACAGGCAGCTACATTATTTACACGTTAGTGTAGTGCGACCTCTGCACAGTGTTCAGCTAAAACTACCTGTAGAAGGTTGGTGGTGTTTTCCTGATCTTATCACTTCCGCAGGCAGCTACATTATTTACACATTAGTGTAGTGCGACCTCTGCACAGTGTTCAGCTAAAGCTACCTGTAGAAGGTTGGTGGTGTTTTCCTGATCCTATCACTACCGCAGGCAGCTACATTATTTACACGTTAGTTAAGTGCGACCTCTGCACAGGGTTCAGCTAAAGCTACTTGTAGAAGGTTGGTGGTGTTTTCCTGATCCTATCACTACCGCAGGCAGCTACATTATTTACACGTTAGTGTAGTGCGACCTCTGCACAATGTTCGGCTAAAGCTACCTGTAGAAGGTTGGTGGTGTTTTCCTGATCTTATCACTACCGCAGGCAGCTACATTATTTACACGTTAGTGTACTGCAACCTCTGCACAGTGTTCAGCTAAAGCTACCTGTAGAAGGTTGGTGGTGTTTTCCTGATCTTATCACTACCGCAGGCAGCTACATTATTTACATGTTAGTTAAGTGCGACCTCTGCACAGTGTTCAGCTAAAGCTACTTGTAGAAGGTTGTTGGTGTTTTCCTGATCCTATCACTACCGCAGGCAGCTACATTATTTACACATTAGTGTAGTGCGACCTCTGCACAGTGTTCAGCTAAAGCTACCTGTAGAAGGTTGGTGGTGTTTTCCTGATCTTATCACTACTGCAGGCAGCTAGATTATTTACGCGTTATTGTAGTGCGACCTCTGCACAGTGTTCAGCTAAAGCTACCTGTAGAAGGTTGGTAGTGTTTTCCTGATCCTATCACTACCGCAGGCAGCTACATTATTTACACGTTAGTGTAGTGCGTCCTCAAAACAGTGTTCAGCTAAAGCTACCTGTAGAAGGTTGGTGGTGTTTTCCTGATCCTATCACTACCGCAGGCAGCTACATTATTTTAATGTTGGTGTAGTGCGTCCTCTGCACAGTGTTCAGCTAAAGCTACCTGTAGAAGGTTGGTGGTGTTTTCCTGATCTTATCACTACCACAGGCAGCTACATTATTTACACGTTAGTGTAGTGCGACCTCTGCACAGTGTTCAGCTAAAGCTACCTGTAGAAGGTTGGTGGTGTTTTCCTGATCCTATCACTACCGCAGGCAGCTAAATTATTTACACGTTAGTGTAGTGCAACCTCTGCACAGTGTTCAGCTAAAGCTACCTGTAGAAGGTTGGTGGTGTTTTCCTGATCCTATCACTACTGCAGGCAGCTACATTATTTACACGTTAGTGTAGTGCGTCCTCAAAACAGTGTTCAGCTAAAGCTACCTGTAGAAGGTTGGTGGTGTTTTCCTGATCTTATCACTACCGCAGGCAGCTACATTATTTACACGTTAGTGTAGTGCGACCTCTGCACAGTGTTCAGCTAAAGCTACCTGTAAAAGGTTGGTGGTGTTTTCCTGATCTTATCACTACCGCAGGCAGCTACATTATTTACACGTTAGTGTAGTGCGACCTCTGCACAGTGTTCAGCTAAAGCTACCTGTAGAAGGTTGGTGGTGTTTTCCTGATCCTATCACTACCGCAGGCAGCTAAATTATTTACACGTTAGTGTAGTGCAACCTCTGCACAGTGTTCAGCTAAAGCTACCTGTAGAAGGTTGGTGGTGTTTTCCTGATCCTGTCACTACTGCAGGCAGCTACATTATTTACACGTTAGTGTAGTGCGTCCTCAAAACAGTGTTCAGCTAAAGCTACCTGCAGAAGGTTGGTGGTGTTTTCCTGATCTTATCACTACCGCAGGCAGCTACATTATTTACACGTTAGTGTAGTGCGACCTCTACACAGTGTTTAGCTAAAGCTACCTGTAGAAGGTTGGTGGTGTTTTCCTGATCTTATCACTACCGCAGGCAGCTACATTATTTACACGTTAGTGTAGTGCGACCTCTGCACAGTGTTCAACTAAAGCTACCTGTAGAAGGTTGGTGGTGTTTTCCTGATCCTATCACTACCACAGGCAGCTAAATTATTTACACGTTATTGTAGTGCAACCTCTGCACAGTGTTCAGCCAAAGCTACCTGTAGAAGGTTGGTGGTGTTTTCCTGATCTTATCACTACCGCAGGCAGCTACATTATTTACACATTAGTGTAGTGCGACCTCTGCACAGTGTTCAGCTAAAGCTACCTGTAGAAGGTTGGTGGTGTTTTCCTGATCCTATCACTACTGCAGGCAGCTACATTATTTACACGTTAGTGTAGTGTGTCCTCAAAACAGTGTTCAGCTAAAGCTACCTGTAGAAGGTTGGTGGTGTTTTCCTGATCCTATCACTACTGCAGGCAGCTACATTATTTTAACATTGGTGTATTGTGTCCTCTGCACAGTGTTCAGCTAAAGCTACAAGTTAGTGTAGTGCAACCTCTGCACAGTGTTCAGCTAAAGCTACCTGTAGAAGATTGGTGGTGTTCTCATACTACAGGCAGGCAGTTGATTTTGCTAGCTGCAGTATCAATATATATATATATATATATATATATATATATATATATATATATCCCAGCTTAGTGCAGCTACATCTCACTGCAGGCCGTTAGTATGTCTGGAAGGCTATCAAGGAGAGGCAGACAGTCACAAGCCAATAAAAGAGGGCAAGCAGGCTCTGTGTCTAGAGGCAACAGTGCTGGTCGTGGACCTCATCAGCATGTGGGACACGCTTGACCTTTTTTTAGGCAGGTGGCCGTGTTGAGCTGCAACATGCGGAAGACTTGGTCGAGTGGATGACCAAGCCGTCCTCATCCTCCTCATCCTCTCTCACCCATGCTCAGGGTACTTTGTCTGGCAAAGCAGCTGCCAACGCAGCCTCTTCCCTCGGCTCAATGGCATCAGTGACTCCTTCCCTAGCCTCACCATGTCCTCCTGAGGAGTCCCTCGAACTGTTTGACCACAGTGTTGGGTACATGCTCCAGGAGGATGCCCAGCGTTTAGAAGGCTCTGATGATGATACCGAGCTAGATGAAGGCAGTAACGTGAGCACAGACAGAGGGGGTGCCCAAGAAGGACAGCAATCTGGCAGTCATGCTCCCCCTGCTGCAGCATACTGCCAGGTTTGCTCCAGTGATGAGGAGGGAGGGGATGATGAGGTCACTGACTCAACATGGGTGCCTGATAGGAGAGAGGAGGAGGAGGAGGAGGCACATCACCAACGAAGCAGGATGCCCTCCAGGGGCCAGCCTAAGGGCAGCACACTGACTGCATCACTCCGAAAAGCTCCGCATGTGCAGGGCGCTGCTGTCTCTGCGCATTATTCCAAAAGTTCTTTGGTGTGGGCCTTTTTTGAGACGAGTGCATCAGATCACACCGCTGCTATTTGCAACATATGTCTCAAGCGTATCTCGCGTGGCCAAAACATCTCCCGCTTGGGTACCACATGCTTGACCAGACATATGTTGACCTGCCATGCAGTTCAGTGGCAAGCACACCTAAGAGACCCACACCAAAGATAAAGAGGACCTCTCCTTGCTCCTCATCAGCTGAGATCTCCAACCCCATTATACCTTCAGTCCTCTCTGAAACCTGCACTGAGAGGAATGAAGATGTAGAATTAGGTGTGTTACAGCCAAGTACTTGTGGGCAATCTGCTGTCGGTACACCGACGTCAAATTGTACCAGGCAAATTTCCCTGCCCCAGCTGCTGCACCGCTGAAAGAAGTTCACTCCCAGCCATCCACATGCCCAGCGGTTGAATGCTAGCTTGGCAAAATTGCTAGCACTTCAACTGCTACCTTTTCAGTTGGTAGACTTTGCCCCCTGCCATGAGTTTGTGGAATGTGCGGTTCCTCAGTGGCAGGTACCCAAACGCCACTTTTTCTCATGGAAGGCAATTCCTGCTCTCTACCGGCATGTGGAAGGCATTGTCCATGCCTCGCTGGACAGGGCAGTCAGCGGTAAGGTGCATATTACCGCTGACTCATGGTCCAGCAGGCATGGACAGGGACATTATCTAAGTTTCACGGAGCATTGGGTGACTCTGCTGGCAGCTGGGAAGGATGCCGGACAAGGTGCAGTAGTGCTGGAGGTCATTCCGCCACCACGCCTCCAAAATGCCACTACTAATGATTCTGATACACCTCTCTCCTCCACCCCCTCCTCTTCTTCCTCCATGGCCTCTTCCCTTGCTTTATCCTTGGAACCAGCGGTGCTCCATAGGCATTCAAGGGGCTACGCAAGTATGCAGGCCAAAAGATGCCATGCGGTGCTTGAGCTGGTGTGCTTGGGGGACAGGAGCCACACTGGGGCAGAGGTTTTGTCGGCTCTACAGAGGCAGGTTCAGAGGTGGTTGACGCCATGCCAACTTAAGGCAGGAATGGTGGTTTGCGACAATGGCACCAACCTCCTCTCCACCCTCTGACAGGGACAAATGACCCATGTGCCCTGTTTGGCTTACGTCCTTAACTTGGTGGTGCAGCGGTTCTTGGGCAGGTACCCGGGCTTACAGGATGTCCTGAGACAGGCCAGGAAAGTCTGTGTGCATTTCCACCGGTCATATAATGCCAGTGCTCGGCTGGCAGACCTCCAAAAGGAATTTAACCTGCCCAAGAACCGCCTAATCTGTGATATGCCCACCAGGTGGAACTCAACGTTGGCCATGCTGCAGCAGCTGCACACGCGGGAGGGGGCCATCAATGAGTACCTGTGCGACTATGGCACCAGGACAGGGTCAGGAGAGCTTGTTTTTTTTTCCTCACGCCAGTGGGCCGTGATCAGGGATGCATGCACTGTCCTGTCACCATTTGAGGAGGCCACGAGGATGATGAGCAGTGACAGTGCATGCATCAGTGACACTGTCCCCCTTGTCCACCTGTTGGAGCACACGCTGCATGGAATAATGGACAGGGCACTTGAGGCAGAACAGAGGCAGGAAGAGGAGGACTTCCTTAGCTCTCAAGGCCCCCTTTATCCAGACAGTGTTCCTGCGTGCCTGCCGATCACACAGGAAGAGGACGAGGAGGAGGAGGAGGAGGATGTATTGTGTCAGTATGGAGGTGGTGCCTGGCACTCAGAATCAGCAGCAGTCTTTAAGGGATCATTTACAGTCCCAAGAAACACATGGACTTGTAGGTGGCTGGGAGGAGGTGGCTGCAGATCATGTCGTCCTTAATGACCCAGAGGACTCCGGACCGAATGCCTTAGCAAACCTACGCTGCATGGCCTCCCTGATCCTGCAAAGCCTGTGGAAGGATCCTCGTATTCGTGGTATCAAGGAGAAGGAACAATACTGGCTGGCAACCCTCCTTGATCCACGTTACAAGGGTAAGGTTGTGGACCTTATCTTGCCGTCGCAGAGGAAGCAGAGGATGAAACATCTTCGGTAGGCCTTGCAGAAAGGTCTGTGCAACGCGTTCCCAGAGACTGGGAGGTTACAAACTCCTGTTTCTGGACAACGTGTTGCTGAGGCTTCGGTCAGTCAAAGAAGGAGCGGTGGAGAAGGTGGCCGTCTGACCGATGCGTTCAGACAATTTTTTGGTCCGCAGCCCCAAGGTATGATCGGTTCCAGCAACCATCCCCAGCGTCTGTTTTACATGGTGCAGGAATACCTAGGAGCAAGATCTGACTTGGACACCTTTCCCACCGAAAATCCTCTGGGTTACTGGGCCTTGAGGATGGATCACTGGCCAGAGCTTGCACAGTATGCAATTGAGCTAGTGGCCTGTCCTGCATCCAGCGTTCTTTCGGAACACATATTCAGTGCTGCTGGAGGCTTTGTAACCGATCACAGGGTGCGTCTGCCCACCGACTCGGTCGATCGACTGACCTTCATAAAAACCTTCATGAATCAGTCTTAGATCACCACCAGCTACCAAGCACCTGATGCTGATGTAACCGAATAATTTTTTTTGAAATGTCAGATCCCTTCAAAGACTGCCTATGCTGATGCTGAGTGACTATCCTGTTATGCTGAGTAATTATCCTCTTTCTCCTCAATGATCATGCTGATAGCTTGTAAGAACATTTTTTGGTTCTGGGCGCCGCCACCAGTGCCTAAGGTCCAATTTTTTAGCCCCTCTTTACCAGGGGCGTGTAATTACAATTTTTGATGCAATACTTTGCAGCAGGGCTAGTTCCTGCGCTCCAACTAGAGTATCTGTGAGGGGTTGCAGTGTTGTGGCACCAGCACCAGTGCCTAAGGCCCAATTTTTCAGCCCCTGTTTAACAGGGGCGTGTAATTACAATTTTTGATGCAATTCTTTGAAGCAGGGCTAGTTCCTGCGCTCCAACTAGAGTATCTTTGAGGGGTTGCTGTGTTGTGGCACCAGCACCAGTGCCTAAGGCCCGATTTTTCAGCCCCTGTTTAACAGGGGCGTGTAATTACAATTTTTGATGCAATTCTTTGCAGCAGGGCTAGTTCCTGCGCTCCAACTAGAGTATCTGTGAGGGGTTGCAGTGTTGTGGCACCAACACCAGTGCCTAAGGCCCAATTTTTCAGCCCCTGTTTAACAGGGGCATGTAATTAGAATTCTTGATGTAATATTTCACAGCAGGGCCTGTTTCTGCGCCCACCAAGAGTAATTGTGAGGACTTACAGTGTTGTGGCACCAGCACTACCACCACCACCACCAAAGGCCCAATTTTTCTGCCCTTGTTCAACAGGGGCATGTAATTACAATTCTTGATCTAATATTTCACAGTAGGGCCATGTGAGGGCTTACAGTGTTGTGGCCACAACAACACCTAAGGCCCAAATTTCTGCTGAGTATATAGGGCAGGCCCCTACTTTCAAACATCCAACTTACAAACGACTCCTACTTGGAGACAACAGGAAGTGAGATGAAATCTACCCCTAGGAAGGGAAATTCTCTCCTGTAAGAGTTAATATGGGAAAAATTGTTCTCCTTTACACTGATGCTTTATCACAAATCCTTGTTTCACAAAAAAACCCAAATTTTCAAAAAAAAAAAAAAGTCATTGGGACAAAAAGTGAGGTGAAATCTTCTGAAGAGGAGCACAGACAGCAAAACAAATGTCACAGGGGTGATAACCCTTCCCTACATTTTCCATAAAGCTTAAAATAGATTTTTTGGCTGGAGCTAAACGCATTAAAAAGGTATCAGTTCAAAGTTACAAACAGATTCTACTTAACAACAAACCTACAGTCCCTGTCTTGTTTGCACCGCCTGTATACTGCTGTTCCGAGTATATAGGGCCTGGGGGCCCCACACCTTTCTTTTTTTAATTTGGGTGGGGGTTCCCCTTAATATCCATACAAGATCCAAAGGGCCTGGTAATGGTCTGGGGGGTACCCATGCCGTTTGTCTCACTGATTTCCATCCATATTTCCAGGACCCGACATTACATTAAAGCCGCAAGTAGTTTTAAATGACTTTTATTCCTTTAAAAATGTCATTTTGTGCAGGGACTGTTCTAAGCACGGGAAACACACGCCACTTTACAGGCATACTATAGACACCCCCCAGGTACGATATTTAAAGGAATATTTCACTTTTTTTTTTTTTTTACTTTAAGCATCATTAAAATCACTGCTCCTGAAAAAACTGCCGTTTTTTAAAACTTTTTTTTGCATTGATACACATCCCCTGGGGCAGGACCCGGGTCTCCAAACCCTTTTTAGGACAATACCATGCAAATTAGCCTTTAAAATGAGCACTTTTGATTTTGAACGTTCGGGTCTCATAGATGTCAACGGGGTTCTAACGTTCGTGCAAATTTTCGGTCCGTTCGCAGGTTCTGGTGTGAACCGAGCCGGGGGGTGTTCGGCTCATCCCTAGTTCTGTGACATAGAAAGGATGGTGTCTGGATAAATTGGGCCTTGAGAGGAAAGGAAGTCCTTCTCTTCCTCCTGCTGCTCTACCTCCAGTGTCCTGTCCATAATGCCATACAGAGTCTGCTCAGCAGGAACACAACAGGGATTGTGTCACTGATGCATGCACTGTCACGGCTCACCATCCTTCTGGCCTCCTCAAAGGGTGACATAACAGTGCATGCATCTTTAAAGACCAGCCATTGGCATGGGGAAAAAAGGCAGAGGCGGCCAGAGCCTGTCGTCTTGCCATATTCGCACAAGTACTCATTGATGGCACTCTGCTGCACGTATAGCCACTGCAGCATTGACAAAGTCGAGTTCCACCTGGTGGGCATGTCACAAATCAGGCGGTTTACGGGCAGGTAGATTTCCCGCTGAATTTCAGCCAACCAAGCACTGGCTGTGTATGACCGTCTGAAATGGCTACAGACTCTTCTGGTCAGCTTTGGCACATCTTGCAACCCTGGGTACGTATTTAGGAAATGCTGCACCACCAAATTGAGGACATGTGCCAGGCATGTGTGGGCCATTATCGCAGATCACCATTCCTGGCTCCAGCTGGCCTGACGTGAACCACCTCTGGGCCTGTCCCTGCAGAGCTGCAAGAATCTCTGCTCCGGTGTGGTTCCTGTCCCCTAAACACAACAGCTGAAGCACTGCACAGCACCTTTTAGCCCGTCTCTTGGAATATCCCTTTGAATGCTTAAGGGGTACCTGATGTTCATAGGACAATTCTGCAGAGGAGGGGGTAGAGCTCACAGGTCTAGCATCATTACCACCAGCTGTATGGAGACGTGGGGGCACAACATGCTGCAGCACCGAGCCCTGTCCCGCATCCTTTCGAGTTGTAAGAAGCGTTACCCAGTATGCTGTGAACGAAATATATCGTTCCTGTCCATGCTTGCTGGACCACGTGTCAGCAGTAAGGTGGATTTTACGGCTGACTGCTTTGCCCAACAATGCCAGAACATTCCCTTCCACATGATGGTAGAGAGATGGAATGGCCTTACGTGAAAAGTAGTAGCGACTGGGAATCTGCCATTGTGGTACAGCACATTGTGTGAACTCACGGAAGGGGGCAGAATCCACCAGGCTGAAAGGCAGAAGTTGGAAAGCCAACAGCTTTGACAAGCTTGCATTTAGATGCTGGGCATGTGGGTGGCAGGGACTGTATTTTTTTTCCGCTGCAGCAGGTGGGGCAGAGAAATTTGCCGGCTACAGTCTACAGCTGGTGGTGTGATGCTGGCAGATGTGCTGCTAGGACCTGGGACACCCTGTGCTATACCATCATCCCTGTCAGTGGAGGCTACTGAGCGGTAATGACTCAATATAGCAGGGGCAGACTGAAGTGGGTATAGAGGAGGAGGAGGAAGAGGGACAGATTTGTGCCCCTTTTGTGTGGCTTTTAGGTGCTCTTGCCAATGGGCTTAGTGGTTGGACGTTAAATGCCTTGTTAAGCATGTGGTACCCAAATGGTTGGTGTTTTTGCCACGTTTGATGTGCCTGAGACACAGTTTGCAGATAGCAACAGTGCGATCTGCTGCAGATGTGCTAAAAAAAGGCCCAGACAGCTAAGGTTTGGGGAGTGGGCCAGGAGATAACAGCTGCAGAATGTGATAGAATAGGGTGCTCTCTACTCTTTCTTGATGTCGGCCTCCTTGGGGTTGTGCCGTCTAACCTTCCATTTCCTCCTCTGCTCTATCTGGCACCCAAGTCGCATCAGTGACCTCATCATCATCATCATCATCATCATCACCATCATCTCCTCCATCTTCATCATTACAACTGGAGACAACTTGGCAATACTCCGCAGCATGGGGAACATGAATGCCAATTTGTCTACCAGTGTTCCTCCCTCTCTCTAGGCTCATGTTCCTGTCATCCTCAACCTCAGAACCAACACCTGAATCCAATAATGGCTGGGCATCATCAAGGAGCATGTGGCTGATGCTGTGGTCAAAATAACTCAGCTGTGTGAAGATACGAAATATATGAACCATATCTTTCTATGTATCCAGAGTTCCTCTTCAACATGAATTTGTATTTCTGATATTTCTTATTATTCTTGTTTTTCTCTAAGATGTTTCTGAATTCTTTTGGTATTGCAACACAAGTGGCTGACCAGTTGACAATTAAATGTTCTGCCAATGACCTGACACAATTCTCGGAAAGGATGTGATATGGAAAGATGTTGACACAAAAAGTCCCTGTCTGAAAATCAAACTAACCTTTCCCAAATAATTATTCTTCCTTTTCTGTCAAAATAATTCCTTAATTAACGAATAGTCAGGTCAAGATGACCCAAAAAACTGGCCAAAAGTTGTGTTGACATACTTGGTGAAATGCGTACTTGTGACGTCTAACTTTGGGCTTTTGCCCGCCATAGAATGTAATGCTAGGAGTTTCTATAAAAGTTTGAACCACTTTGTAATCTGTATCACATCACATCCCCTTGGAAGGTGTGATCCGCTGTATGTACAGTGCATATTCTGAAGTAAACATACATGAGACGAATGCAGCTCTATTGGCGTTGATGTCCTTTATTTCAAGGTTCAACTTAACAGTTTGGTGACCCCGATTCGTGTCTTCTTGTCTGCATCTCCACCACCGGCTCCCCACCCTCTCCAGGACAGACAGCAGCAAAGAGGCCTCAGGTGAGAAAACTTTTATTTTCTCATGATAAATACTGTCTTTTCTGTGCGGTGTTGAGGGGCCGGTTGGGGGAGTGCAGCCACAGGAGGTAAACACGTTTCCTATTTGATTTTGCCTGCATTTTGTCTCTGTATGATTACTGAGAATGTTAAAGGTACCTATTACAATTTAAAGCATGCTAAAGAATGATCATTTTTGTCTCCAGAAATGACAATATATATATATTTTGTGAAGGGATGTATAAGTGCAGGTACCACAATTTCTAAGGAGTGAATAGAAGTTGGTGGTGGTGTTGAATTTTTTTTTTATGTATTTTTTTTTTTGAACGTTTGTGGTCCTAAGGCGGATAGGTTTGCCTTCAGCGGATAGCCACAAATGGGTGAATGATGGTTTTTTTGAACATCTGTGGTCCTAAGGGGGATAGGTTTGCCTTCAGTGGATAGCCACAAATGAGGTGAATGACCTGCTGTGTGTTCTCTGGAATAGGGAGTCTAGATAGGGACTAGCCTATTGCCACTCAAAAAGGAGACGTCCTTCTGAGAGTAAAAAGAGCGAGATATCTCAACTTATGTACTGGGCTGCTGGTACACAAAAGATAAATGGTGGAGCTCTCAGTCCCGGAGTTCCAAATTATTGTAATTTCTGAAGAGATTAATGAGAAATTGTGATAAATATGGGAAATTTGCTTGAAAAAAAATGTTTTACCTGTCATGAATACATTTGGGTTAACAAAAGACAGGGCAAAAAAGTTATTGAAAATAGCAAAAGCAACAGGACTAAGTATTGCCAAATTACAACCAAGTGCTCCTATCATCAGAATGATGGTGAGTGGAGACCCAGATGCCCTGAAACATCATGTAAAATGGTGTAAACTAACAAAAAAGGAGTATAACAAGGGCCCATTTAAATGGTGGCCACCAGAGGGGCCCTTAATACACCTACAATTGATGCATTGTTTAATCTGCTTTTTAAAATGTCTGATTGTGGGGGGATTGAATGTTTATCAGCCTGGGAAGAAGTATCCAGGAAGGATATAACCCCCCCCCCCCCCCTATAAAATGTGCTCAGAGAAAGCTGCTTTACATGTAGAAGATGACCAGGGGAATTATACCACAAGAATAGGAAAAGTTTATGTCCCCTGGAAACCCAATGAAATTAGGGCAATTATTGCTGATCTGCCCAACTTAGAGAAATGTCAAAAGAAATGGTATAAAAAGTTGATGTGGATAGAGAAAACGCAACAGGCTACATATATTGATATGTGGATCTTGATTGATTGTGCTGTGCCAGAAAAGTATGTGGATGTATGGAATGTATTTGCAAGATATGCGAGCGTTGATGGATGTTGTGCAAAAGAAAGGTGAGGATGTGTTAGATTACTGGAATAGATTCAAGGATGCTATTCAGAAGCATACTGATTGGATTCCAGATGATGAAAGTGATATGAAGCGACCAGAGTTGGTGAATGTATTGGTGGGTGGAATGTTGCCTGAGATTAGGGAATAAATAGAGCTTCATATAGTGGGATGGAGAAAGAAACCTGCCCCTGAGTTAGTTGAGATCGCTCAAATAGCTTATGAAGTGTTACAAAAAAGGAAAGACAAGGTAGAAAAGAAGGAGAAAACAAAAATGATGAATATACAACTACCAGAGGTTAAGGAAAAAGTCCCAGAGCCCAAGGGGGTACCAGTATCTACAGTACAGGTAACACCTCAGGGTGTACCGGTAGCGGCCCCCCCTTACCCACCTTTGGGAGTGGTATATATCTCTAATTATGGGGCGCCACTGCAAAAGCGTGGCAATTGGAGACAAAATGAGGGACAACGCATAAACCCTAGAATTCAGTCCCGATACCAACAAATCATCCCAAATAGAGTAAGACCCCCAACCTTGCAACCTCGTGCCTTCCCCACTTGCTACAAGTGTGGATTGAGTGGGCATATAGCCAGAAACTGTAGGGGGCGCTAGGATAGGGTGGGATGTGGTGACAATATAGATGACCCATTTTATCAAGCTTTAGCTGTGATTGAAGTTGATTCTGTTGATGAGCCAATGGTTGAAATAAATGTAAACGGTATTGATTTGTGTGGCCTTATAGATACAGGGGCTTCACGGTCCCTTTTGAATGTCTTTGACCCCAACTTACCACTCTCCAATGAAAGGGTTTCTTTGGTTGGAGTAAGTAATAATATAATCTCGGCAAGGGTTACGCAATCGGTACCGGTGACATTGGGAGAGCATTCAACGGAACACTCATTTGTATTGTCTCCGCATTTCCCCTGTAATTTATTAGGACGAGATTTACTTTAAAAAATGGGGGAAACCATTGCTTTATCCCCGGGTAAAACTGTCATTGACATACCGCATAGATTAAAAGAGGAAGCAACTGATCTGTTGTTCATGCCTTTATTAGTAGCTGATATGGAGGGAGGAATTCCAGAAGAGGCCAAACAAAAAATTGACCCCTCCATATGAGTAACAGGAGCAAACACCCTTGGCCTTAAGAAAGTTGCCCCTGTGCGGTTAAATAGAGACCCCACACTACCAGTACCTAGACTACCTCAATACCCGTTATCCCCTGAATCAGTTGAAGGTATTAAGCCAGTAATAGAGGAGTTACTACAGAAGGGTGTTCTTACTCCTTGTAGGAGTTCTGCTAACACTCCTATCTATCCAGTTCCCAAACCTATAAAAGCAGGAGAAAGAAGCTATCGCTAAAACTAATGAATATTGAATTTTACAGAATCTGAGAGATTAATAAGGATAGAGATAAAAATAAATAATAATGAGTGTATAACAAGTTCCCGTACCGGGAAAAGCAACACTGCGTATGGAAAGTATTAAGGTGCAGGTCTTGGCTGTTCAAATTGGAAGGAAAAGATGAGCTAAGTCTAGCAGAACTAAGATGTATGTTAGAAATGCCCCAAGAGTGGGGGCTCGGGTTCAGCAGATAGTGGAGTGTGGTGATTTGATTAATGAAAATTCCATTCCTTCCTTGAACTTGCTGTCTTGAATTTGGGACAAAATACAGAACCAATGATTGATGTGTCAGTTAATGGTTTATCTATCCTGTGTTTAATAGATAAAGGCGATTCAAAGAGTTTGTTAAATATATGTGATGCCAATTTTTCCACTTCGAATCAGCAGGTAATTTTGGTCGGGGTAAGTAATGATGTAATTACTGCCAAAGTCACTGAGCCTCTATAAGTAAGAATGGGAGGTCAGTGTCATAAATGTTCTTTTGTTTTATCGCCATACTCCCCTGACAGTCTACTAGACAGAGGTATAGTAATAAATATAGGAGTAACTATAGTTTTAACTACTGAAGGAATGGGAGTAAAACATACTTGAAGTAAAGGGAGACTTTAGATTTGCTCCTTATGCCAGCAATTTATTAACCCCAAGTAGAAGGGGCTATTGTAAATATTTATAGTGACTCAGCCTATGCTGTAAGCATAGTGCATAGGTTTGCACAACTCTGGCAAGAGAGGGGTTATCTGAGAGCAGCAGGAACCCCTATACAACATAAAGAGATAATTGTTAGATTATTGGCAGCAGTCCAGCTGCCTCTTAAAGTTGCAGTAATTAAATGTAAAGCACATACCAAAGCAGATGATAGTATATCACTTGGGAATGCTTTGGCTGATAGGTATGCTAAAGATGCTATACATTCTTATGAGCCAAATACAGTGCTTCCAACATTCCTGCTTACAGATCTTCAAGTGGATCTGAACATCCTATCAGCCCTACAGGCAAGCTCGCCTCATACATCCTCTTGGACCACAAAGGGAGCTGTTTGTGGGGCAGATGGTATATGGAGATTGAAAAACAGACTGGTTGTTCCTCCGACTTTGTTTCCTTCTTTGTTTGCTTTGAGCCATGGGCCTTGCCATGTCTCAACAGGAGGGATGTGTCGGGTGGTAGCCAGAGATTGGTGGGCTCCAGGTTTTTCTGCATATGCTGCTAAATAGGTTACTGAATGTTCTATATGTCAAATGCATAACATTGGGAAGTCAGTGCCCACTCCCATGAAGCATATTCTACAGACTAAGGAGCCATTTCAAATTGTGCAAATTGACTTCTCAGATATGCCCCCTTGTGGTCGATTTAAGTATCTTTTGGTTTGCATTGATCAATTTTTGAACTGGCCAGAGGCTTGGCCCACGTCCAAAAATGATGCCAGAACTGTCGTAAAATGTCTAACCAGGGAATTGATCCCAAGGTTTGGTATAGGGTCAATAATTTCCTCAGATAGAGGGACACATTTTGAGAACAAACTTATGGCAGAAGTAGTGAATATTTTGGGTATGAAACAGCAATTGCATACTCCTTACAGACCTCAGGCTATTGGGATGGTGGAACACAGCAATCAAACCCTGAAGAGGTATTTAGCCAAAATAACTGCTAATGGACAAAGCACATGGGTAGAAGCGTTACCTATAGCCTTGGTGACCATTAGGACAACCCCTAAAGAGAAACATGGACTGTCACATTTTTACATATTGTTTGGGCGACCGCCTAAAAGACTACATTCATCTCTTGTGCAGCCAGAGACAGTGACTTTAATAAATGGTCAAGATTCCATTATAGAATATGTTCGCAAATTGGCAAATGTGTTTTCTGATACTTTTTCCAGAGCCAAAGCAGGACAACCTGTGGACACGAGTGAAGGAACTCATGGACTAAAGTCAGGAGATTGGGTGTATATCAAGAATCACACACCCCGGACTACTTTGTCCCCTAAGTGGAAAGGACCATTTCAGGTCATTCTTGTGTCTCCTACTGCAGTGAAGCAGAAAGAATATAAGTATTGGGTGCATGGTTCACACTGTAAGAAGTCTGTGGTTCCAAAAAGGAATATAAGCCGGTCTGCTACTGGCAAGAATTGTTCTGTACCTTTACCTTCCAGGTCTCCTCCACTGACTCGTGCGCAAGCAAGAAAACTGCAGAATGAATCTCCTAGGGCCTAAGATGAATGTGAAGCTCTGGAGTGTTATCCTCTGCGGTGGAGTGGTGGTATGGATTACAGTCATGGCATATGAATAGACATCCAAGAAAGAAAAGGGTAAGATACAAGACACTTTTCTTTTTAATGCTACTGTAATGGAAGAAATGTCACAACTTGAACCGGTTTCAGATACTGATCTAAGAGCAGGGAGGGAAGCCGCACATGAATATCATGCCAAACTAGCAGAGCCTTTCCATAACTCTTTTGTATCTATGCACCTGCAAGCTGCCAAGAAACTGAATATAACTAATTGCTGGATATGCACACATGCACCTATTTCTCATAAGACTATACCTTTGTTAGGAATACCTAGCACTTTAGCTGAAATAGAGGACAGTGCACACTTTGGTGATGTCAGTAGAACAATGATTGACAGAGCTATTTCACTTCTACTGTTCACAAATGCTCCATTGAGAAAACCAGCAGTCTGCATTAACTTTACTCAAACTTATACACCTGAGTTGCTTTCCCAGGGTTACCAGAGTACTACCCGACCAATTGGGAACTCCAACTGCATGGATAATGCCGATATCAAGTACTGGTTTGATGGTAAGGATACTGTGTGGAAAACTGATAAATATCAGGAATGACATGACTACACACATCGTCAACATTCCCGGCAGAACAATATGAAGCTATTGATGTGCCTGCAAGGATATAATTTCAATAAAGCTTGTGCTGCTCCACCAGGTTATTATTTTATATGTGGAAAGAAAGCATATTCTTGGGTTCCTTTGAATTCTAATGGGGTTTGTTACTTTGGTAGAGTCATACCTGCTACTTGGTATATGGAGGATAATGACTTTCAAGAAACACAGCTCCACAAAATACCTGAACACTTTCTTAAAAAAGACTTTGTGCACCTTGTTAAAAGGGATCTCACTGATCAGTCAGCTCCAGGAGAAGATGAAACCCCAGGAGGACAAGAAGAAGAAGAAGACTCTGAAATTAATGTGAAAAATGACGATTCTCCTGATAGGCCTACATTTTATCCTAAGTCAGATGATAACTTCACAAATATTGAATCACATGACAGAGAGATTAAACCATTGTTTTCTATTCCTTGGGTAAATAGATGTTGTATTAAAAAGGCTTTCAGTTTCATCATTGATTTGGCAGATCTGATGGATAACATTACTGCCTTGTATGATAGAAACTTTATAGCCCTTGCTACAGAATTAAAGATGATCAAAAAAGAGGTTTTGCAGCACCGGCTGGTGCTGGATTATCTCACGGCCAGTCAAGGAGGAATATGCACCATAGTGGGAACTACTTGTTGTAACTACATTGGAAGTGATACTAAGACTGAGGATGCCATTATTTCACATGTAGAAAAGGTACAACAAATGAAGGTTAAATTTTGCAAGGAACATACCGAAACTGCTTGGGTTGAAGGTAGCTGGGAAAGCTGGCTTTCCTGGCTCAATCCTCTCAACTGGTTTTCTGGTATTGCAGGATGGTTTTCTGGAATTTTATTCTATATATTGTAGGAATTATAGTCCTCATAATCCTGATAGTTAAATGCGCACCTATGTTATGCAAATGTTGTTTGAAGATAATCACACGTGCTGGTACTAATATTGGTTCATCTGAGCCCTTAAGGTCTCGAGTCAGAACTGCTCATGAGATGGTGGTCCGTATACCTGGAGATCAACCTAAAGACACAGAAGAAGCTTAAAAGGGATACCGAAAGAATTCTAAACACAGGAAGGGCTGTGAAGATATGAAATATATGAACCATATCTTTCTATGTATCCAGAGTTCCTCTTCAACATGAATTTGTATTTCTGATATTTCTTATTATTCTTATTTTTCTCTAAAATGTTTCTGAATTCTTTTGGTATTGCAACACAAGTGGCTGACCAGTTGACAATTAAATGTTCTGCCAATGACCTGACACAATTCTCGGAAAGGATGTGATATGGAAAGATGTTGACATAAAAAGTCCCTTCTGAAAGTCAAATTAACCTTTCCCAAATAATTATTCTTTCTTTTCTGTCAAAATAATTTCTTAATTACATACTTGGTGAAATGCGTACTTGTGACGTGTAACTTTGGGCTTTTGCCCGCCATAGAATGTAATGATAGGAGTTTCTATAAAAGTTTGAACCACTTTGTAATCTGTATCACATCACATCCCCTTGGAAGGTGTGATCCGCTGTATGTACAGTGCATATTCTGAAGTAAACATACATGAGACGAATGCAGCTCTATTGGCGTTGATGTCCTTTATTTCAAGGTTCAACTTAACAGCTGACTCCTTGATGCCTGATGTAGGGGCTATGGCAGGAATAGATGTGGACAAGGAGACAGGTTTATCCACTCTGGCAACTGCAGGGGACTGCACACTTGTCTCTACTTGCATGACAGAGGATGAGGATGAGGAAAGTTTAGTAAGCCAGTCCACCACCTCCTCTGCATGCTGTGGCTGGATAGCATAGGCATACTCACTAAACAGAGGAAATGATGCCCTGCCTGAGGACTGACCACCACGTCCACCTTTGCTTGTGATACTTCATATTCGCACACATTCCTGTCGAAGGGGTCCTGCATGACTCCGAAACGTTGCACTCTCCTTGTGTTGTGATCATGCAATAAATTACACGTTTGGACGCTATCTACGCTGTTCTATGGTGTGCTGGCAAATATCTTCATTGCACCTTTGCTTGTGGACACATTTGTTGCTGGCCCCCTTACAGTGCCAAGGAAATGTCTGTCTCTGATTGTTGTCCTCCCAGATAGTATTGGGAGGGAGGGGGCGGTGCTTATAAGAAAATGTAAAGAAGAAGTTGAAATCTGTACGTAGATGCACTTTAATTAATGTAAAGAGGTGTTTGGTGCACTTTAATTTGAGTACTCACACTACACAGACACACTCCATGGATACACTATAATACACTGCAATATAATGTGCCAAACTGGCAGTAATGCACACAGAACTATGTGGCGTTAAACTGGCAGTAACGCACACAGAACTATATGGCGTTAAACTGCCAGTAACGCACACAGAACTATATGGCGTTAAGCTGGCAGTAACGCACACAGAACTATATGGCATTAAACTGGCAGTAACGCACACAAAACTATATGGCGTTAAACTGGCAGTAATGCACACAGAACTACAGTATATGGCGTTAAACTGGCAGTAATGCACACAAAACTACAGTATATGGCGTTAAACTGGCAGTAATGCACACAAAACTATATGGCGTTAAACTGGAAGTAACACACAAAGCTATATGGCGTTAAACTGGCAGTAACGCACAAAACTATATGGCGTTAAACTGGCAGTAACACACACAGAACTATATGGCGTTTAACTGGCAGTAACGCACACAAAACTATATGGTGTTAAACTGGCAGTAACACACACAGAACTATATGGTGTTAAATTGGCAGTAATGCAATAAAATAGACAGTGTTCAACCGTCACTACACTGATGCTATCTGAATTGTCCCTACTATAGCTATACACTAATGTAAAGATTACTGACGCGGTCTCACTAGACAGTGAAATTATCTGAGCTGTCCCTACTCTAGCTGCACACTATGCAAATCTGAATGATGGTCCTCCTCACTACACTCACACTATCCCTAGACTGACACTGAACTAATATTCTACACTGACAATTGAAGCAAAATAGCACCATATAGCACACTAACTAACTAATAGCACTGAACAGAGCTCTGTTCTATCTCTCTCTATGCTGAAATCACACTGAAAATAGCTGCCATTAAAAGAATACTTTTATACTGTGGGGTGGGAATGAGCCATGATTGGATAAAGTCATGATGACAGTGTCCAATCATGACACTGAGAGTGCTCTGTGCTCTAATTGGCTGAAGATTTCACTGCTTCAGCTAATCAGGGCTTACAATGCACTGTTCAGTAACGCAATGCATTGTGGTTGGTTCGGGAGGGCGAACAAACGGTCGAATGACCTGTTTGTTCAGCTGTTCGCCGAATGTCCGAACTTATGCTAGGGCCGAAACCATTCGCCCATCCCTACTCTCTAATGTCATTTATGAAAAGGACATGGTAAGGTTTCCATCAATTTCTTCAGAACGCTGAAAAAATTCAGCTATGTTTTCTATTTTACTACAAGGTAAAGTATAACTGAAGCTTAAAGTGGTTGTAAAGGCAGGAGTTTTTTTTTTTATCTTAATGCATTCTATGCATTAAGATAAAAAACCTTCTGTGTGCAAGAGCCCCCTCAGCCCCCAAATACTTACCTGAGCTCCCTCTGATCAAGTAATGTCCACTAGTGCCTCGGCTGTCCTGGACACTCCCTCCTGATTGGTCGAGACACAGCAGTGGCAGCATTGGCTCCTGCTGCTGTCAATCAAAGTCAGGTAGCCAATGAGGAGAGAGAGGGGGCATGGCCGAACCATTCAGATACAGAGCTTTGGCTTAACTTGGGTGCCCCCATAGCAAGCTGTGTGCTGTGGGGAGATTCAACAGGAGGGAGGAGCCAGGAGCGCCGATGTGGAACCCGAGAAGAGGAGGATCTCGGCTGCTCTATGCAAAAACACTACACAGAGCAGGTGTCATGAATCACCAGTAATACCTTCATGCCTGTCTGTAAGCTTACCTCTGGTCTGTGTATCAGCCTTTGGGCCTGCACTCTCACACCTGCATGGTTAAGTCATCTTCCCTCAGCGTGGCTCCACCCTAGCCTCTACGGGATACACTATTTAACACCATGCTGTCCAAGCCTGCCTTGCCCGAGCAATATTGTGTGTTTGGCTTTCTGTGTGCTTCTTGCCATGTGCTCTATGTCTGTTTCTGTTTACCGATCTTGGCTTGTTCTGTGACTATCCCTCCCTGCTTGCTACCCCGACCTTTGGCGTGTTCTTTGTCTATCCTTGTCTGCTAGTTGCTCCAACCTTTGGCTTATGTCCTGACTATCCCTTGTTGTTCCGGACTGCTGCTTCCTCTCTATCCTCCAGTAGCCTACCGTGAGCGCGAGCTGGGAGACCCTGGGGAACAGGATCTGAAACCAGTTGCAGCGCAGTCCATCCTCACCACTAGAGGCTCTGGTGAACACCTGCTGGCTCTTAGACTCAGCGTCCTGGGGAAATTTATGCTCTAGCTCCCAGTGGGATCTGTGTTGGTGCTCCAGTGGACCTGCTTTCCTGAACCACCCAGAGTTCCATCTGCAGCAGTCAGCCATAGAGTCCACTACCTTAGCAGTGCACTCCTGACCCCAATGGTGTGCATCTGTCACCTGGCCTCAGGTGACCTGACAGAAGGTAAGTATAACATGTTTATTATTTTTATAGAAAAAAAACAAGACTTTAGTATCACTTTAACTTTAACAAGATATGATTTAAGACGCTCAATTCAAAAATGAATTATAATTATTCAATGATGTCCCAAACCAGTTTCCCATCTCTACTTGAACTTCCCTTATTCTCAAAAAAAGTGAATGTTGCACCCTTAAGCCATCCCTTCTTTTTTAATTGGCTAGAATCATCACAGCTAATAAAAAAAACAGCCAATCAGGGAAGACGGATGATGGTATTGTATATGAACAGACTTAAAATGGAAGTAAAGCCTAAGGCTGTGTTCACACCTATGTGAATTGGATGCTGCTTACACCGCATGCAATTCGCATAACATTTTAAAATCTATTAGTTTGAATGCATCTGGTTCACATATATGCGTTGCATTCGCACTCCGCATTGCTCAAAAAACGTGTGCATTTTCCAGGCAATGCGGTGTGAATTGAAGGCACATATTCTTCTATGGGAACGCATCTGATTCGCATATGCATTCCGTTGTGAACAGGCATTCTCTCCCCCTCCTCACTACACCTCCCCCCTCTCCCTGCTCAGCTGATCCTCACCTACAATGGAGAGGAACCGCTGAACAGCTGTTTTTTCTCTTCACAGAGAAAACTGAGCTTGAATTCGCACCGGACTGGTGTGAATCCAGCCTAATACTTAATTTTTCCCCTGCAATCATTAATGTGAGCTAAGTTCAGCCTTAAGGGGTTGCAAAGCTTCACTTTTTTTTTTTTTAAATAACAAACATGTCATACTTACCTCCACTGTGCAGCTCGTTTTGCACACAGTGGCCCCAATCCACGTCTTCTGGGGTCCCTCGGCGGCTGTCTCGGCTCCTCTTCACATCAGCTAACCCCCTCTGGGAAGTGCTCTCCTGGGGGGATAGCTTGCAGGCACACTCCCGATTCCTGTATCCGGCGTCCATAAGCCACCGACTACAGGTCTCGGCCCCGCCCCGGCCCTCGTGCCTATGGCTGCGCTGCTATCAATCTATCCTATGAAGAGCCGAGAACATCCGAGAAGACCTGGCCAACATCAAGCGCGTTCTCGACGCTGGACTTTCGAGGGCTCAGGTAGGCAAACGGGGGGGCTGGGGGGCCTGCAATCGCCAAATGTTTTTTCACCTTAATGCATAGGAGGCATTAAGGTGAAAAAACATGAACCTTTACAACCCCTTTATGTCTCAAAATGAAAAAAAAAAAATGTTTTTATACCTTTATTTTGCAGTATCCAGTGCCGTCACATGACTTCAATTCTACTTCCTTTTGATTCTAAAAGCAGCCAGTGGGTGTGGTTACTGAAAGCTAGTAACATCACTTCCAGGGAGGGACACTGTTCCTGTGTAGCCATGGGCGTATACAGGATGGGGGGAGCTGATCATAGGTTCCTGCCAGTGTTCTGTCATCAATAAGGATGCATTGTACATCCTAATTCATGAGAAAATTAAGAAATAAAAAAGAACCATCCATACAGGACACGGGAAGGCTGGGAGGTGCAGGGCACATATACAGTATAGCTGTGCTGGGCTTTGAATGAAGACTAGCACAGGAGAAGGGAGCTGGACACAGGGGGTGGGAACTGTCAGTGTAGCTGGAAGTGCTCTGGGGTCTCAGCTCACAGTCTACAATGATCACTATACAATAAAGGAACAGTACAGGCAACTACACTAAGGCTCCATTACCACTAGTGCGACTTGTCACAGCCCATTGATTTTAATGGCACCAGTTCCCACCTATGCGACTTTGAAAATCAGCAACTTTGAAGAGGTACCTGCAATGCTTTGATGAGACTTTTGATGCGACTTTGATCCAGAGTGTAAAGTTGGATCAAAGCTGCACTCAAAGTCGCATCAAAGTTGCACTCTAAATCACGCAACTGTAGGGTCACAAATAGTGAAAACATACACTTATACCACGTACACACGGTCGGCTTTCCCGACGGGAAATGTTGGATGTGAGCTTGCTGTAGGAAAGTCCGACCGTGTTTATGCTCCATCAAACATTTGTTGGCGGACTTTCCGCCAACAAATGTTTGATAGCAGGTTCTCAAATTTTCCGCCAACAAAACTTCGTTGTCGGAAAGACTGATCATGTGTACAAAAGCCTACGCACAAAAGTTCATGCATGCTCAGAATCAAGTACGAGCCGGATTTGTTCGGTCTTGTAAAACTAGCATTCGTAATGGAGATATCACATTTGTCACGCTGCAAATTTTGAAATCTTTCAATGCAGCGCATTCTCTTCTTCTTTATAATGCTATAATAATGAAGTTGCTTTGCTGCTGATGTTCACAGAGTTCTGACAAACAGATTTTTTATTATTTCTCGTGATCTCCTGAATAATCTTTCTTTTTGTTGTTTTTTTTTTTCTTGTGATCTCCAAAATAATCTTTTTTTTTTTTTCTAGTGATCTACATATTTTTTTTTCTCGTAATCTCCAGAATATTTTTTTTTTCTAGTGAACCCCATAATATTTTTTGTTGTTTGGGGGGTAAGTTACCACAACACCATTATTATCTTGTATTTTTTAACCTCAAAGAGATACAACTATGTTGGTGTCCCTTGTTTTAATTTGACGTTGTATTTTTGAAATGTACTTGCCTACTCACCAATAAATTGTCCTTTTTTGAAGTAAAACATAGAGCCAAGTATTTGTCCAAACAAAAATTAGGAATTTAATAGGGGTCATAACAAAATAAAGAGGAAGGCAACGCTGGAGAAACAGTTGGAATTGGTGAAGCCTTTTTACTCCAGGGCAGACATCAACTATTTGACTGTCAAAATTAGTAACCCGAGGAGTCCATTTAATAAGGAGCACAATACAGTCTCCGAAAGATCGGGAGCAGCAGCAGATGACATATATGTCCCAAGGCTGTGGTATTATTACAATAGCCTGCGTCTTTTGCCAGACTACATCAAACCCAGGCCAACACTCTCAACATTTCCTTTCATGCTTGCTTTCATGCTGCTCTGATGGGTTGGGTGGCTGTGGTGTTGGTGGTGTTGCTGGAGGTGGTGGAGGAGTATGGTCCAACTCACACAGGTGGCTTTGATTTGTGAGTTTGTCCCTCTTCCCCTTGTTTAGGGCCTTAAGAATGATTTCCTCACAGATCAGGCGTTAGCCCTCCTCCATGTGTTCGAGTTTACTTGCTGTCACACATCCAAATGACTCAGGGCCACCAGAGGTCATTGTAAGTACTGCAGTAGTCTGGTGAATTAAAGCAGTCATGGACTCCTCCCGGTTCCTCACCTTCCTGGTCCTTTTGGTTGGAGGGTGGAGGGGAGGAACCTGGGATTCCGTCAAGCTGCTTGCCACAGCCTCCTCCTGGCTGAGAATTTCCTGTGTATGAAAATGGTACAAAGTTTTAGTTTGTTGGTCACCAATCATGCACAATTTTGAGCTCATGACTGTTGCAAATTGAATGTTAACAAATAGAAAAGACTATCATTCTGACCCCAGTATTTTTCATTCATGTGCCAATCATTTTGGCTACTATTGTCTATTGATATGTAAACCGAAATTAGTGATCAATAATAGCATCTAGTTAACATCATTTAATTTTTGACAAGAAATATGTTCAACAATGGTATACCTGGCTCAAGCTGGGCTCCTCACATCTTCTTCCTGGGTGGAAGGCCCAGGTTGGACTTCAGGAGCCTCAGCTGATGTGCAAGGTGGAGGGAAGTGTGGAGGGAAGTGTGGAAGGAAGTGTTGAAGGAAGTGTAGATAGGGATGGCCTGGGTTCACTCTGGTCTGACAAAAAACACAGTCTGTCATAGTACCACAGCCTGGGTACATATACGTCATCTGCTGCTGATCCACATCTCATGGAATTCTGTACCTTATTGCGCTCCATATTATATGTGCTCCTCAGGCTACCAATTTTGGCCTTCAAATAGTTGATGTCTGCCGTGGGATACACAGGCTTCAAAAATTCCAACAGTTTCTCCAGCGCTGCCTTCCTCTTTTGCTTGTTGGAGTATTCTCTGCATGTCATTTGCCTGAGACATGTTAGCTCCCTGTACATGTCTAGGAATTTGGGCAGGAAGTCTGGGTCAGTGAATTTATCTACCATTTTAGCTGCAAGACACAACACAAGACAAACCCTAATGTCAGGCTAAATTCTTCTAATCTTGTCCCAATATAGGCCTCAATCTATAAGCAGTATAGGCTACTAACCACTGATGCCCCAAGTTACAATTGTACCTTTGTTTGAACGATCAGCACTTACGATCTTCCGTCCTCCACTCACAGATCGTATGTACGACGCCCACGTGTTATGCTTTATATACACTACGCATGCATGGAACTCCGCCCCTGCCCTTCTTTCTAGTGTATTCCCCGCCTCTTCTCTTTCAGGGCATAGGGAGAGCACATGGTGGAGACACAGCAGGTGCCTGCAGAGAGCAGCAACCGCAAGGAAAGCCTGGAGCAAGGCAGTTCCACATCCAGGACGAGATATAAGACCTCAAATATGTCCTTTGTAGAGATGGTGGAGATGGTTGACATCTTGAAGAGGGCAGACAATAATGGGAAGTATGGACCGTACAGAAACCCAAATGTGAGAAAGGCCAAGATCATGACTAAAGTTGTGAGAAGTCTGTACAGGAATTTCGGGGTACGACAATCCAAGGAGCATTTGAGGAAACGCTGGTCAGACCTGAGATTGAGGGAGCAGGATCAGTATAAAAGGATCAGGAAAGTGCTTCAAAAAAGTAAGTATTTGTCATGTGTTCCTATTATTATTATTATTAATTTTGTGCTAGTACATGTGCTTTTCTTTACTGTTGTACAGTTTAAAATGCCAAGTTTGAGGTTCGTGGGCACAGGAATCGTTAGTATTAAACATTGTTCGTTCGACCACTAATATGACGTTTCTGACAGATGCAGGTTAACTACATTTGTTCATTTTTATTAAAATACGTTTATTACATTGTTGTCTAGATGTGTTTGTAACTATAATGAAATGCAAACTTGATTCAGTGTAAGGAGAGGACACTCAGCAGCAGTTTACACATCTGGACGCAGGAGCACACCATAAGAACCTTTTTATGGTGTCCCACGCAGGTGCTCCAGTGGATACCAGGGGTCTCTCCATATGTGAAACAGAAACAAAACAGGTAAGTATTCCAGCATTTAAAAGGGAAAAAATCACCCAGAAGATCAGGACTGATATCAGAAATATATTCTAACCTAGTTAATAACAATATACAAGATAAATTACCCTATATGCATAAATGGGAACAGGAATATAATATCTCACCTTCAATAGAAAACTGGGAAGACTGTATAAATAACATGCATAAATGCGCAAGATCTCTTACAATCAGAGAGACGGCAATTAAACTACTCACAAGATGGTATTATACTCCAGTTAAAATCCACGCCATTTTCCCCACAACATCCCCATCTTGTTTTAGAGGTTGCTTAATCACAGGGTCATTCTCTCACATCTTTTGGGATTGTGTTTAAGTTTCAAATATATGGAAGCAACTAGAAAAATTTGCATCTAAAATCTCAGATAACATCATACGACTCACTCCCCAAAACTGCCTATTATTCTTCTCAATCCCTGGGCTACCTATTTATCAAATGAGACTTATCCGTACAATATGTGTAGCAATACACTGGTTGATTGCATATCATTGGAAATCACCATCGATACCTCTAACACATTTGAAAACTAGAATTAATAATATAAATTTCATGGAAAAAATATTTCACACAGTACACAATACGTATCATTTATATGATAAAAATGGAACTCGTGGTTTAATCACTCCAATCACTTCTTCAATTCAGAATAGTGATACCTTTCAGAAAAGACAATAAAGATGATATTTTACGATACTACAGCTATAATACTAATTAACATTTACTTAAAATTTCTCTCAAGTATTGAATACACTATGACAATATTACATATTTGTAATTTTCTATATTATATTTTCATGGCATATGTAAACAACTTTTTTGTACCAATGGTTTTTACACTTAATAAAAGTTTGTAAACAAGTTTGTAGAGCTTGGAACTCTGTCAAAACAGACAACACTTCCGAGCAATATTTCATATTACTATTTCTCGCCTCAAATATCTGTCTGCTAAGTATACCTTTTTTTTATTCATATAGGGGAGAAAAGAATCGGGACATCTGAGGACACCAGGAACCCCACACCTCCTGAAGAAGGGGAACAACTCAGCACACAACCTGAGGATGTGGATTCCGAGGTTCAGGAAGTGGTCAAAATGGTGACCACAACAGGTCAGTGTCTAAGACCACAGCTTCAGGTAATAGATGTATGCCTGCATATTTATAATACATGGTGTATTTTTTTATTTTTAGGTGATGTGGATGTTGTGGAAGAAGAAACTCACTTCAACAGTGCAAGTACACAAGTCCTCATCAGCTAAATAATGGTGTGCAATCGGGATTTAGAGAAGGTCAAGCAAAACATCAATGATGTTGAAAAAGACTGACCAACATCAATGATGTTTTAGCCAAAATCTAAAACCACCAAAAAATGTAAATGTTGTCGTTATTGTTTATCTTTTTATAAAAATGTTAAAGTAATTGCAAAGCCTAATTTTGAAGATGTTTTTGTTGGATTGTCTTTGTGGACAATTTTGTGGAACTTTGTGGATTGTCCTTTCTGAAATAAAGCCCAATGTGTCAACATGTGCTAGCTCACATCATGGGGGATCAATGGACATGTTTTGGGGGTGCAACCCCTTCATCACCTACTTTAGTTGGGAGGAAGGGGTTTCACCCACAAAACGCGTACATTGATATCCCATGATCGCAGATAGCACATGTTGACACACTGTATGTTTTGTGGCTTTATCAAAATAGATGTAGGGAAAAGACACAGATTTTAGGCATGGCATCATGATGGAAATCCACATTTCGAGTTCCAATTTGTGTGCATCTTCAAAATTTGGCTTTTACAGGGGTGAGATCACCCCATCTGATGAAGGCAAAATCAACACATTTTTGACATACTATGGCCTCCACTTTATCAAATTTGAACTTTGTAAGTTCCTGAGTTGGGGAAGTGGATGTTATATTTTTAAACATGCCTGTTTAGCCACAAAAAAGGCTATATCTACTATCAAACATACATGTTTTACACCAAAGATGCTGGTTTGTTTAAAAACCCTTTTATAACGCACATGTGAATGTGCTTGGAGTAAAATGTTTTATACTCAACAATGTGTGGCTTCTTCTTTAAATGCTCATTATCATTTTTTTTGTAAGTTGTTGTAGTTACAGAGACAATGGGGGGTATTTACTAAAGGCAAATCCACTTTGCACTACAAGTGCACTTTCAGTGCACTTTCAAGAGCACTTGCAGTGCACTTATAGTGTAAAGTGGATTTGCCTTTAGTAAATAACCTCCACTGTGCTGTTAAATATGCCAAAATCGGGCCATTTTAGGGACTACAAGCAATTCATTCATGGAGTTTAAAAGGATGATTATTTTTATCATTAATGCATTACATAGATTAACAACTAAAACATTGTGTGTGTGTAGCAGACCCACAGCACAACACAATACTTAACTGAAGAAGAGATTGTCACCTCATGTATCAAATAAGTTACGTTTGCACTATTGAAGAAAATGGCCAAAAATAAAAGGCCATTGGAGAACCTGGGAAACAGATAAGAAACACAAGCAGTAAATCAAATGAAATATGAGTTTAGTTTTTCACAACAAATTTATTATAAAGAGATTACAGATTATCTAGCATATCAATTGCCCCCCTACCCGCAAAGTACTCCAGATAGCTTTGGCATATTTTGCAGGCACTTTGGGGGGCAAGCCTGGACAGCCAGCTTCAAGAGCCGTCATGATTTCTTCAGGTGACCGGCCTCAGTCGCAACTGAGGCCAGATAGTTGGCTGCATTTTGATGCATAAAATGATGCAAAATGCAGCAGCGTAAAATTATGTGCTTCAATTTGTATTCGACCATTAGACATTTATTGACCGACATTTATGGTCATTAGAAAAAGACGGAACCAGCTGGCCATTATGCCAAAGGCATTTTCCACCACTCTTCTGGCATGGGCCAGCCGGTAATTAAAAACCCTCTGGTCTGGGTTCTCATGGGGAACATCCTCATCAAATGCTCCCCCAGCGCAAAGGCCTCATCTGCAACAAAAACAAATAGGAGGCCCGCCACGTTATCCCCTGGAGGAAGCAATCCCAAGCTGCAATTCTGGAGATGTCTGTAGAATTCAGTCTGGGTGATGACTCCTCCATCAGACATATGGCCATTCTTCCCCACGTCCAGATACAGAAACTCTTAAGTCGCCGACACCACCACCAACAACGCGATCTTACTGTACCCCTTGTAGTTGTAGTAGTACAACCCCGAGTTGGGGGGTGGAATGATCCAGACATGTTTCCCATCTATCGCACCACCACAGTTGGGAAAGTCCCACTGCTTGGCAAATTGGCAGGCCACAGTCTGCCATTCCTATGGGTTGGAAGGAAACTGTGGAGTTAAACAAGAAAAAAAAACTTGTACTTTTGCACATAACATTGCAAGCAGATTAGACACAAACATTCTTGGCCAACATAAGTATACTATTTATTTAAATAAGTATTTAAAGACAAAAGTATAAGGTCCACTTATCACCCCCTCTAATGGCCCATTCTAAAAATTTTAGGGGGAGGGGGAGATATTTTGGACAGGTAACCGTCTCCAGTTTATTGAGAGCTGAATGCATAAATAATGTGTGTTACTTTGGCCAGCCCCTCCTTACTTACACTATTGGCAGCCCACTGGACAGGTAAGAAGTGTCATAATCCAAAAATATGAATACACACTGTCCCAATTGAAGCACATTTTTATATTCTGCAATTACCTATTAATTATCAAGATAATAGGAGAACAAAACTTTAAACAGTACCAGTATGCTTTGGTGAATTCATCCATAAATCTGACCACAAAAGAGGTAGGTATAGTGTGAATGGGTTTGGCAAAGTCAGCAGATAGAGTATTGGTATTGGTTGACGTAACGATTGGGGGGGAGGGAGGGTTCCAAATGAGTTTGGGCCCCGAAAAAAAGCCTCTTGCACTTTGGCTGAATTTAAGGACAACAATAACATTTGGACACATTTTAGGGGGTGTTTAGAGTAAGCACTACAATGGAGCTGACAAACTACATTGTTGAGTGACTAGGCTAGGTGTGTATGGGCTCAGGATAGCATGCTGGGGAGGTTAGTGAAGGGAAATATGCATGAAGAACAAAAAGGAGCATTAAAAGCTTACAGCATGCATGAGGACAAAGAGGACATTTACAGCATATTACAGTCATGGCAATTATGGAATGGTGAACTAAATACAATACATTACCAAACATTAAATACATAGATTGTGATGTTAAAGCATAAAACTTACCTTAATATAGTCCTTCTGCAGGACCTGTATAATGGCAGAACAGGTCTCTGGAATAATGATTCCCAGAGCCTGGGAGAAATCCCAGTCATAACTTAATAGCCTTGAGACTTCTTCCCATTGCCAAGTACCGCAAAGTGGCAATGAGCCTTTTCTCAGGAGTGATGGCTTGCCGCATGCAGGTGTCCTGCTTGGTAATATAGGGGGTAAGCAAAGCCAACAGACGGTGAAAAACGGGGTCCGTCATCCAGAGATAGTTCCTGAAATCGTCAGGATTATTCTCCTGAAGCTCCCGCAGCAAAGGCATATGACAGAATTAGTCACGATTAAGTAACCAATTCTTGGTCCATGAACTTCTCCTCCCCCTGTTCATGGACGGGACTTGGGTCAAAGCAAGAATTCCAACACCAAGCCCAACAACAGCACAAACTCTACAACAAGTACGTAACCGCAACATGGCTAGAAAACGGTCGGCTGCTCAGAACGAACTGACAGAACGCACTGAAAATCAGAAAGGACCTGAGAAGAACGAACTGAAAATCAGAAATGAGCAGACAAGAACGCACTGAAAAACAGAAGTGAACTATAAATAGAACGCACTGAAAGACAGGAACGAAATGACAACACGCACTGAAGAACAGATACGAACCCACAAGCACAAACTGAAAAGGGTGGTGCACTGGCTATTGAACTTCCTTTTTATCTGCTCGTCATACGTGTTGTACGTCACCGCGTTCTCACGTTCGGAATTGTTGGCCAACATTTGTGTGACCGTGTGTATGCAAGACAAGTTTGAGCCAACAACCTTCGAACAAAAATCCACGGTTTTGTTGGCGGAAAGCCCGATCGTGTGTACGCGGCATAAGGCTCCGTTTCCACTAGTGTGACTTGTCATGCGACTTTATGTGTCCAAAGTCAAATGACAAGTGGCACTAGTGGAAATGGAGCCTTAAATTCATTACACATGTAATGAGCAATAGAAATTGATCTGTATCCTTCCAAACTTTCAAAAATGTTCCTTTGTACCTTATTTCTTTCATATTTCTTCCCCAGCTCCTTCCGCCATTCACAGCAGCTGGGTGTCATGGTTATGCAATAGAGTTTGTCTGTCAGCTTACCTGTCTCCATGTGTTCATCTCTAGAGACCAGCTGACCCTCACCTGACTGCTTTTGTAAACTCTCCTCTAGCATGGCTCCACCCCATCTCCTATCAGGGAACCCTATATTAACCTGTGCACTGCAAGCCAGCAGTGCTGATCAACCATTGTGTGTTAGCTTTCGTGTGTACTTGCTGTGTTTCCTACGTCTGATTCCAGTTACCAGCTTTGGCCTGTTCTTAACTATTCCTGTCTACTCGTGACCCTGACCTTTGGCTTGTCCCTGACCATCCCTGTTTGCCTGTGACCCTGAACCTTGGCGTGAACTCTGTTATCCTTGTCTACTTGTGGCCCCGACCTTGGTTTGTCCCTTACTTTCCTTGTTGTTCCAGCCTGCTGCCTCTTTCCTCTTCTCCTGTAGTCTACCATGAGCGTGAGCTGTGAGACCCTGGGGGCCGCGACCTGGAGCCAGACTGCAGCGCAGTCCATCCTCACCACTAGAGGCTCTGGTGAACACCTGCTGGCTCTTAGACTCCGCACCCTGGGGAATCTATGCTCTAGCTCCCAGTGGGATCTGTGTCAGTGATCCAGTAGACCGGCTTCCTGAACCTCCCAGGGTTCAAGCCGCAGCAGTCAGTCCTAGGGTCCACTACCTAGCGGTGCACTTCTGACTCCTACAGAATTCATCTGTCACCTAGCCTCAAGGTGACATGACACTGGGCATATGCCACACCATGTACACAGTGCCCATCAGTGCTCATCACAGTGCCATGCAGAAACAACCACGTGGTTCTACACTGTAGAAAATCTGCAGCATGTTGCATTGTAATCTATTTTACAGTTACTAACAAACATAACATACTTCCAAAGCCTGCCCTCCCCCTCTCTCTTCTCTCTCTCTCAGGAGAAGCTACTGGCCAAAATGAGGCAATGAAGACAGGAGGAGATCATGTTCTGTGAAGGATAGGAGGAATGGGGGTGGGGCTGGGCAGGACTAGGCATGCCTGTCTAGGAATGACCAACAACCTTTTCAGGAAGTAAAAGACAGCTTAGTAAATTATGATAAAGGGACATAGCATTGTCGTGAAGAACAGGAAGAAGCTGATTGTCTAGCTTAGATAAGGCTTTCTAAGCTAGACAATCAGCTAGCAAGAAAATTAATAATTTCAAAGATAAAGATATTAAACATACTATTAATAGGGAAAGAAACATTTTTTGACTGGAGTTACCCTTTAATTAACATCAGACATTTGACGGTAAAGTTGAGTTTCAAAGCTGCTGTTCAGGGATTGCTAGAAAGCTGCAACACGACAGAGGGAGCAATAAAGAGCATACAGCAAGCTTTATGCCCTTAAAGTCTCTGGATATGAGGTGCAGCCAAGGAATTGCTCAATGTTTAAACCTTATTAAATGGATACAGTAGTATCGAAAGCCCTTAGAATACTGTGCAACCTATGAATGTTATTTTTCTCCTTGACTATTCTAAGCAAAGATCAAGTGGTGCACATAAATAGTTTTTTTTTTTTTTAATTTCTAGTCGAGCATTGGACTTAAAGAGGAAATAAACCCTGGTGTGTTTTTCTTCCTTTCTTCATCCCTGCAAAGTAAAGGAATAATGTGCTAGTATGCATGTGCTAGTATGCACCTATAGGTACAACTTCACCATGGAGGTTTACAACCTCTAGAGCAGCAACATGGTCTTCAATGGATCATTAAACAGCTTGTCTTATACACTTTTTTGCAAATTGTTTGTTGGAAGAAATGCTCTCTTCACTTTTAGCTGGATACTAGTGTTATAAAGTACACTTCCTTAAAAGTTTACAATAAGTATAAGTTTCACACAAATATATTTATATATACTAGGAATGAGCTTCGAGTTCTAGTCGAACCCATGTTCGACCGTTCGTCGACGTTCGCGTCAAATTCGACTGGCATGTCACCGCCCATAATTCACTGTGGCTTTGAGGTGCATTGCTGGCTGATGATTGGCCAAGCATGCACTATGAAACACATGCTTGGCCAATCACAGTGCTGTCTGTACAGAGAGCCATAATTGGCCAAAGCCAGGGTGGCTTTGGCCAATTATGGCTCAGGGGGTTTAGTACATGCCTTACACTATATAAGGCCATATAAGGCGCCTGCACATTGGCCCTGTGTAGTGTGTTCTGGCGTTGTGTATATATATGCATCCTAGGTGTTATATATATATATATATATATATATATATATATATATATATATATATACTGTATTCAGTTTAGCTAGATTCATTCCTATTATTCTCTTCCTACTGACAGGCAGGCAGGTGTTTTTACAGTATTTACAGCTACCCGAAGAAAATTGCTGGTGTTCTTCTGACCCTATTAGTCCTATTAGCTACAGTATTTACAGTTAGTGTAGTGCGTCCTCTGCACAGTGTGCACCTAAAGCTACCTGAAGAAAATTGGTGGTGTTCTTATGATCCGATTAGTACCGCAGGCAGCTGTAGTATTTACAAGTGAGTGTAGTGCGTCCTCTGCACAGTGTGCACCTAAAGATACCTGAAGAAAATTGGTGGTGTTCTTCTGATCCTATAAGTACCGCAGGCAGCTGCAGCATTTACAAGTTAGTGTAGTGCGTCCTCTGCACCATGTGCACCTAAAGCTACCTGAAGAAACTTGGTGGTGTTCTTCTGATCGATTAGTACCGCAGGCAGCTGTAGTATTTACAAGTTAGTGAAGTGCGTCCTCTACACAGTGTGCACCTAAAGCTACCTGAAGAAAATTGGTGGTGTTCTTCTGATCCTATTATTACCGCAGGCAGCTGCAGTATTTACAAGTTAGTGTAGTGTGCACCTAAAGCTACCTGAAGAAAATTGGTGGTGTTCTTCAGATCCTATTAGTACCACAGGCAGTGGCAGTATTTACAAGTAAGTGTAGTGCGTCCTCTGCACACTGTGCACCTAAAGCTACCTGAAGAAAATTGATGGTGATCTTCTGATCCACTTAGTACCGCAGGCAGCTGCAGTATTTACAAGTTAGTGTAGTGTGTCCTCTGCACAGTGTGCACCTAAAGCTACCTGAAGAAAATTGGTGGTGTTCTTCTGATCCTATTAGTACCGCAGGCAGCTGCAGTATTTGAAAGTTAGTGTACTGCATCCTCTGCATAGTGTGCACCTAAAGCTATCTGAAGAAAATTGGTGGTGTTCTTCTGACCGTATTGGTACCCCAGGCAGCTGTAGTATTTAAAAGTTAGTGAAGTGCGTCCTCTGTACATTGTGCACCTAAAGCTACCTGAAGAAAATTGGTGGTGTTCTTCTGATCCTATTAGTACTGCAGGCAGCTGCAGTATTTACAAGTTATTGTACTGCGTCCTCTGCATAGTGTGCACCTAAAGCTATCTGAAGAAAATTGGTGGTGTTCTTCTGATAGTATTAGTACCACAGGCAGCTGCAGTATTTACAAGTTAGTGTAGTGTGTCCTCTGCACAGTGTGAACCTAAAGCTACCTGAAGAAAATTGGTGGTGTTCTTCTGATCCTATTAGTACCGCAGGCAGTGGCAGTATTTACAAGTAAGTGTAGTGTGTCCTCTGCACTGTGTGCACCTAAAGCTACCTGAAGAAAAAAGGTGGTGTTCTCCTGTTCCTATTGATACCGCAGGCAGCTGCAGTATTTACAAGTTAGTGTAGTGTGTCCTCTGCACAGTGTGAACCTAAAGCTACCTGAAGAAAATTGGTGGTGTTCTTCTGATCCTCTTAGTACCGCAGGCAGCTGCAGTATTTACAAGTTAGTGTAGTGTGTCCTCTGCACAGTGTGCACCTAAAGCTACCTGAAGAAAATTGGTGGTGTTCTTCTGATCCTATTAGTACCGCAGGCAGCTGCAGTATTTACAAGTTAGTGTAGTGCGTCCTCTGCACAGTGTGCACTTAAAGCTACCTAAAGAAAGTTGGTGGTGTTCTTCTGATCCTATTAGTACAGCAGGCAGCTGCAGTATTTACAAGTTAGTGTACCGCATCCTCTGCACAGTGTGCACCTAAAGCTACCAAAAGAAAATTGGTGGTATTCTTCTGATCCTATTAGTACCACAGGCAGCTGTAGTATTTACAAGTTAGTGTAGTGCGTCCTCTGCACAGTGTGCACCTAAAGCTACCTGAAGAAAACAGGTGGTGTTCTCCTGTTCCTATATGTACCACAGGCAGCTGCAGTATTTACAAGTTAGTGTAGTGTGTCCTCTGCACAGTGTGAACCTAAAGCTACCTGAAGAAAATTGGTGGTGTTCTTCTGATCCTCTTAGTACCACAGGCAGCTGCAGTATTTACAAGTTAGTGTAGTGCGTCCTCTGCACAGTGTGCACCTGAAGACAATTGGTGATGCTTTTCTGATCCTATTAGTACCGCAGGCAGCTGCAGTATTTAAAAGTTAGTGTAGTGTGTTCCCTACACAGTGTGCACCTAAAGCTACCTGAAGAAAAAAGGTGGTGTTCTCCTGATCCTATTAGTACCGCAGGCAGCTGCAGTATTTACAAGTTAGTGTAGTGTGTCCTCAGCACACTGTGCACCTAAAGCTACCTGAAGAAAAAAGGTGGTGTTCTCCTGATCCTATTAGTACTGCAGGCAGCTTCAGTATTTACAAGTTAGTGTAGTGTGTCCTCTGCACAGTGTGAACCTAAAGCTACCTGAAGAAAATTGGTGGTGTTCTTCTGATCCTCTTAGTACCGCAGGCAGCTGCAGTATTTACAAGTTAGTGTAGTGTGTCCTCTGCACAGTGTGCACCTAAAGCTACCTGAAGAAAATTGGTGGTGTTCTTCTGATCCTATTAGTACCGCAGGCAGTGGCAGTATTTACAAGTATGTGTAGTGCGTCCTCTGCACAGTGTGCACCTGAAGACAATTAATGGTGTTTTTCTGATCCTATTAGTACCGCAGGCAGCTGCAGTATTTACAAGTTAGTGTAGTGTGTCCCCTGCACAGTGTGCACCTAAAGCTACCTGAAGAAAAAAGGTGGTGTTCTCCTGATCCTATTAGTACCGCAGGCAGCTGCAGTATTTACAAGTTAGTGTAGTGTGTCCTCTGCACAGTGTGAACCTAAAGCTACCTGAAGAAAATTGGTGGTGTTCTTCTGATCCTCTTAGTACCGCAGGCAGCTGCAGTATTTACAAGTTAGTGTAGTGTGTCCTCTGCACAGTGTGCACCTAAAGCTACGTGAAGAAAATTGGTGGTGTTCTTCTGATCCTATTAGTACCGCAGGCAGCTGCAGTATTTACAAGTTAGTGTACCGCATCCTCTGCACAGTGTGCACCTAAAGCTACCTAAAGAAAATTGGTGGGGTTCTTCTGATCCTATTAGTACCGCAGGCAGCTGCAGTATTTACAAGTTAGTGTAGTGCATCCTCTGCACAGTGTGCACCTAAAGCTACCTGAAGAAAATTGGTGGTGTTCTTCTGAACCTATTAGTACCGCAGGCAGCTGCAGTATTTACAAGTTAGTGTAGTGCGTCCTCTGCACAGTGTGCACCTAAAGCTACCTGGAGAAAATTGGTGGTGTTCTTCTGATCCTATTAGTACCACAGTCAGCTGTAATATTTACAAGTTAGTGTAGTGCGTCCTCTGCACAGTGTGTACCTAAAGCTACCTGAAGAAAATTGGTGGTGTTCTTCTAATCCTATTAGTACCGCAGGCAGCTGAAGTATTTACAAGTTAGTATAGTGTGTCCTCTGCACAGTGTGCTTCTAAAGCTACCTGAAGAAAATTGGTGGTGTTCTTCTGATCCTATTAGTACCGCAGGCAGTGGCAGTATTTACAAGTATGTGTAGTGCGTCCTCTGCACAGTGTGCACCTGAAGACAATTGGTGGTGTTTTTCTGATCCTATTAGTACCGCAGGCAGCTGCAGTATTTACAAGTTAGTGTAGTGTGTCCTCAGCACACTGTGCACCTAAAGCTACCTGAAGAAAAAAGGTGGTGTTCTCCTGATCCTATTAGTACCGCAGGCATCTTCAGTATTTACAAGTTAGTGTAGTGTGTCCTCTGCACAGTGTGAACCTAAAGCTACCTGAAGAAAATTGGTGGTGTTCTTCTGATCCTATTAGTACCGCAGGCAGCTGTAATATTTACAAGTTAGTGTAGTGCATCCTCTGCACAGTGTGCACCTAAAGCTACCTGAAGAAAAAAGGTGGTGTTCTTCTGATCCTCTTAGTACCGCAGGCAGCTGCAGTATTTACAAGTTAGTGTCGTGTGTCCTCTGCACAGTGTGCACCTAAAGCTACCTGAAGAAAATTGGTGGTGTTCTTCTGATCCTATTAGTACCGCAGGCAGTGGCAGTATTTACAGGTATGTGTAGTGCGTCCTTTGCACAGCATGCACCTGAAGACAATTGGTGGTGTTTTTCTGATCCTATTAGTACTGCAGGCAGCTGAAGTATTTACAAGTTAGTGTAGTGTGTCCTCAGCACAGTGTGCACCTAAAGCTACCTGAAGAAAAAAGGTGGTGTTCTCCTGATCCTATTAGTACCACAGGCAGCTGCAGTATTTACAAGTTAGTGTAGTGCGTCCTCTGCACAGTGTGCACCTAAAGCTACCTGAAGAAAATTGGTGGTGTTCTTCTGATCCTATTAGTACCGCAGGCAGCTGTAATATTTACAAGTTAGTGTAGTGCATCCTCTGCACAGTGTGCACCTAAAGCTACCTGAAGAAAATTGGAGGTGTTCTTCTGATCCTATTAGTACCGCAGGCAGTGGCAGTATTTACAAGTATGTGTAGTGCGTCCTCTGCACAGTGTGCACCTGAAGACAATTGGTGGTGTTTTTCTGATCCTATTAGTACCGCAGGCAGCTGCAGTATTTACAAGTTAGTGTAGTGTGTTCCCTGCACAGTGTGCACCTAAAGCTACCTGAAGAAAAAAGGTGGTGTTCTCCTGATCCTATTAGTACCACAGGCAGCTGCAGTATTTACAAGTTAGTGTAGTGTGTCCTCAGCACGCTGTGCACCTAAAGCTACCTGAAGAAAAAAGGTGGTGTTCTCCTGATCCTATTAGTACCGCAGGCAGCTTCAGTATTTACAAGTTAGTGTAGTGTGTCCTCTGCACAGTGTGAACCTAAAGCTACCTGAAGAAAATTG
Organism: Aquarana catesbeiana; assembly: GCF_042186555.1. Lineage (NCBI taxonomy): Eukaryota > Metazoa > Chordata > Amphibia > Anura > Ranidae > Aquarana > Aquarana catesbeiana. The sequence goes on along the minus strand of NC_133326.1, from coordinate 367,056,439 downwards.
ATGGTGTTCTTCTGATACTCTTAGTACCGCAGGCAGCTGCAGTATTTACAAGTTAGTGTAGTGTGTCCTCTGCACAGTGTGCACCTAAAGCTACCTGAAGAAAATTGGTGGTGTTCTTCTGATCCTATTAGTACCGCAGGCAGTGGCAGTATTTACAAGTATGTGTAGTGCGTCCTCTGCACAACGTGCACCTGAAGACAATTGGTGGTGTTTTTCTGATCCTATTAGTACCGCAGGCAGCTGCAGTATTTACAAGTTAGTGTAGTGTGTCCCCTGCACAGTGTGCACCTAAAGCTACCTGAAGAAAATTGGTGGTGTTCTTCTGATCCTATTAGTACCGCAGGCAGCTGCAGTATTTACAAGTTAGTGTAGTGCGTCCTCTGCACAGTGTGCACCTAAAGCTACCTAAAGAAAATTGGTGGTGTTCTTCTGATCCTATTAGTACCGCAGGCAGCTGCAGTATTTTCAAGTTAGTGTAGTGCGTCCTCTGCACAGTGTGCACCTAAAGCTACCTGAAGAAAATTGGTGGTGTTCTTCTGATCCTATTAGTACCGCAGGCAACTGTAATATTTACAAGTTAGTGTAGTACATCCTCTGCACAGTGTGCACCTAAAGCTACCTGAAGAAAATTGGTGGTGTTCTTCTGATCCTATTAGTACCGCAGGCAGCTGCAGTATTTTCAAGTTAGTGTAGTGCGTCCTCTGCACAGTGTGCACCTAAAGCTACCTGAAGAAAATTGATGGTGTTCTTCTGATCCTATTAGTACCGCAGGCAGCTGTAATATTTACAAGTTAGTGTAGTACATCCTCTGCACAGTGTGCACCTAAAGCTACCTGAAGAAAATTGGTGGTGTTCTTCTGATCCTATTAGTACCGCAGGCAGCTGCAGTATTTTCAAGTTAGTGTAGTGCGTCCTCTGCACAGTGTGCACCTAAAGCTACCTGATGAAAATTGGTGGTGTTCTTCTGATCCTATTAGTACTGCAGGCAGTGGCAGTATTTACAAGTATGTGTAGTGCGTCCTCTGCACAGTGTGCACCTGAAGACAATTGGTGGTGTTTTTCTGATCCTATTAGTACCGCAGGCAGCTGCAGTATTTACAAGTTAGTGTAGTGTGTTCCCTGCACAGTGTGCACCTAAAGCTACCAGAAGAAAAAAGGTGGTGTTCTCCTGATCCTATTAGTACCGCAGGCAGCTGCAGTATTTACAAGTTAGTGTAGTGTGTCCTCAGCAAACTGTGCACCTAAAGCTACCTGAAGAAAAAAGGTGGTGTTCTCCTGATCCTATTAGTACCGCAGGCAGCTTCAGTATTTACAAGTTAGTGTAGTGTGTCCTCTGCACAGTGTGAACCTAAAGCTACCTGAAGAAAATTGGTGGTGTTCTTCTGATCCTATTAGTACCGCAGGCAGCTGTAATATTTACAAGTTAGTGTAGTGCATCCTCTGCACAGTGTGCACCTAAAGCTACCTGAAGAAAAAAGGTGGTGTTCTTCTGATCCTCTTAGTACCGCAGGCAGCTGCAGTATTTACAAGTTAGTGTCGTGTGTCCTCTGCACAGTGTGCACCTAAAGCTACCTGAAGAAAATTGGTGGTGTTCTTTTGATCCTATTAGTACCGCAGGCAGTGGCAGTATTTACAGGTATGTGTAGTGCGTCCTCTGCACAGCATGCACCTGAAGACAATTGGTGGTGTTTTTCTGATCCTATTAGTACCTCAGGCAGCTGCAGTATTTACAAGTTAGTGTACTGTGTCCTCTGCACAGTGTGCACCTAAAGCTACCTGAAGAAAAAAGGTGGTGTTCTCCTGATCCTATTAGTACCGCAGGCAGCTGCAGTATTTACAAGTTAGTGTAGTGCGTCCTCTGCACAGTGTGCACCTAAAGCTACCTGAAGAAAATTGGTGGTGTTCTTCTGATCCTATTAGTACCGCAGGCAGCTGCAGTATTTTCAAGTTAGTGTAGTGCGTCCTCTGCACAGTGTGCACCTAAAGCTACCTGAAGAAAATTGGTGGTGTTCTTCTGATCCTATTAGTACCGCAGGCAGCTGTAATATTTACAAGTTAGTGTAGTGCATCCTCTGCACAGTGTGCACCTAAAGCTACCTGAAGAAAATTGGAGGTGTTCTTCTGATCCTATTAGTACCACAGGCATTGGCAGTATTTACAAGTATGTGTAGTGCGTCCTCTGCACAGTGTGCACCTGAAGACAATTGGTGGTGTTTTTCTGATCCTATTAGTACCGCAGGCAGCTGCAGCATTTACAAGTTAGTGTAGTGTGTTCCCTGCACAGTGTGCACCTAAAGCTACCTGAAGAAAAAAGGTGATGTTCTCCTGATCCTATTAGTACCGCAGGCAGCTGCAGTATTTAAAAATTAGTGTAGTGTGTCCTCAGCACACTGTGCACCTAAAGCTACCTGAAGAAAAAAGGTGGTGTTCTCCTGATCCTATTAGTAGCGTAGGCAGCTGCAGTATTTACAAGTTAGTGTAGTGTGTCCTCTGCACAGTGTGCACCTAAAGCTACCTGAAGAAAATTGGTGGTGTTCTTCTCATCCTATTAGTACCACAGGCAGTGGCAGTATTTACAAGTATGTGTAGTGCGTCCTCTGCACAGTGTGCACCTGAAGACAATTGGTGGTGTTTTTCTGATCCAATTAGTAGCGCAGGCAGCTGCAGTATTTACAAGTTAGTGTAGTGTGTCCCCTGCACAGTGTGCACCTAAAGCTACCTGAAGAAAAAAGGTGGTGTTGTCCTGATCCTATTAGTACCGCAGGCAGTTGCAGTATTTACAAGTTAGTGTAGTGCGTCCTCTGCACAGTGTGCACCTAAAGCTACCTAAAGAAAATTGGTGGTGTTCTTCTGATCCTATTAGTACCGCAGGCAGCTGCAGTATTTTCAAGTTAGTGTAGTGCGTCCTCTGCACAGTGTGCACCTAAAGCTACCTGAAGAAAATTGGTGGTGTTCTCCTGATCCTATTAGTACCGCAGGCAGCTATAATATTTACAAGTTAGTGTAGTGCATCCTCTGCACAGTGTGCACCTAAAGCTACCTGAAGAAAATTGGTGGTGTTCTTCTGATCCTATTAGTACCGCAGGCAGTGGCAGTATTTACAAGTATGTGTAGTGCGTCCTCTGCACAGTGTGCACCTGAAGACAATTGGTGGTGTTTTTCTGATCCTATTAGTACCGCAGGCAGCTGCAGTATTTACAAGTTAGTGTAGTGTGTTCCCTGCACAGTGTGCACCTAAAGCTACTTGAAGAAAAAAGGTGGTGTTCTCCTGATCCTCTTAGTACCGCAGGCAGCTGCAGTATTTACAAGTTAGTGTAGTGTGTCCTCAGCACGCTTTGCACCTAAAGCTACCTGAAGAAAAAAGGTGGTGTTCTCCTGATCCTATTAGTACCGCAGGCAGCTTCAGTATTTACAAGTTAGTGTAGTGTGTCCTCTGCACAGTGTGAACCTAAAGCTACCTGAAGAAAATTGATGGTGTTCTTCTGATACTCTTAGTACCGCAGGCAGCTGCAGTATTTACAAGTTAGTGTAGTGTGTCCTCTGCACAGTGTGCACCTAAAGCTACCTGAAGAAAATTGGTGGTGTTCTTCTGATCCTATTAGTACCGCAGGCAGTGGCAGTATTTAGAAGTATGTGTAGGGCGTCCTCTGCACAGCGTGCACCTGAAGACAATTGGTGGTGTTTTTCTGATCCTGTCAGTACCGCAGGCAGCTGCAGTATTTACAAGTTAGTGTAGTGTGTCCCCTGCACAGTGTGCACCTAAAACTACCTGAAGAAAATTGGTGGTGTTCTTCTGATCCTATTAGTACCGCAGGCAGCTGCAGTATTTACAACTTAGTGTAGTGCGTCCTCTGCACAGTGTGCACCTAAAGCTACCTGAAGAAAATTGGTGGTGTTCTTCTGATCCTATTAGTACCGCAGGCAGCTGTAATATTTACAAGTTAGTGTAGTACATCCTCAGCACAGTGTGCACCTAAAGCTACCTGAAGAAAATTGGTGGTGTTCTTCTAATGCTATTAGTACCACAGGCAGCTGCAGTATTTACAAGTTAGTATAGTGTGTCCTCTGCACAGTGTGCATCTAAATCTACCTGATGAAAATTGGTGGTGTTCTTCTGATCCTATTAGTACCGCTGGCAGTGGCTGTATTTACAAGTATCTGTAGTGCGTCCACTGCACAGTGTGCACCTGAAGACAATTGTTGGTGTTTTTCTGATCCTATTAGTACCGCAGGCAGCTGCAGTATTTACAAGTTAGTGTAGTGTGTCCCCTGCACAGTGTGTACCTAAAGCTACCTGAAGAAAAAGGGTGGTGTTCTCCTGATCCTATTAGTACCACAGGCAGCTGCAGTATTTACAAGTTAGTGTAGTGTGTCCTCTGCACAGTGTGCACCTAAAGCTACCTGAAGAAAATTGGTGGTGTTCTTCTGATCCTATTAGTAGCGCCGGAAGCTGCAGTATTTACAAGTTAGTGTAGTGAGTCCTCTGCACAGTGTGCACCTAAAGCTACCTAAAGAAAATTGGTGGTGTTCTTCTGATCCTCTTAGTACCGCAGGTAGCTGCAGTATTGTAGTACATCCTCAGCACAGTGTGCACCTAAAGCTACCTGAAGAAAATTGGTGGTGTTCTTCTGATCCTATTAGTACCACAGGCAGCTGCAGTATTTACAAGTTAGTGTAGTGCGTCCTCTGCACAGTGTGCACCTAAAGCTACCTGAAGCAAATTGGTGGTGTTCTTCTGATCCTATTAGTACTGCAGGCAGCTGCAGTATTTACAAGTTAGTGTAGTGCATCCTCTGCAAAGTGTGCACCTAAAGCTACTTGAAGAAAATCGGTGGTGTTCTTCTAATCCTATTAGTACCGCAGGTAGCTGCAGTATTTACAAGTTAGTGTAGTGCATCATCTGCACAGTGTGCACCTAAAGCTACCTGAAGGAAATCGGTGGTGTTCTTCTGATCCTATTAGTACCGCAGGCAGTGGCAGTATTTACAAGTAAGTGTAGTGCGTCCTCTGCACTGTGTGCACCTAAAGCTACCTGAAGAAAATTGGTGGTGTTCTTCTAAACCATTTAGTACCACAGGCAGGCAGCTGCATTATTTACAGTTAGTGTACTGCATGCTCTGCACCTAAAGATAACTGAAGACAATTGCTGTTGTTCTGCTCATATTAATACCACAGGCAGGCAGCTACAGTATTTACAGTTAGTGTACTGGGTACTCTCCACAGTGTTCACCTAAAGCTACCTGAAGAAAATTGGTGGTGTTCTTCTGATCCTATTAGTATCACAGGCAGCTGTAGTATTTACAAGTTAGTGTAGTGCGTCCTCTGCACAGTGTGCACCTAAAGCTACCAGAAGACAATTGCTGTTATTCTGCTCCTATTAATACCACAGGCAGGCAGCTACAGTATTTACAGTTAGTGAACTGTGCCCTCTGCACAGTGTGCACCTGAAGCTACCTGAAGTAAATTGGAGGTGTTCTTCTGATCCTATTAGTACCGCAGGCAGCTGCAGTATTTAAAATTTAGTGTAGTGCCTCCTCTGCACATTATGCACCTAAAGCTACCTGAAGAAAATTGGTGGTGTTCTTCTAAACCTATTAGTACCACAGGCAGCTGTAGTATTTACAAGTTAGTGCAGTGCGTCCTCTGCACAGTGTGCACCTAAAGCTACCTGAATAAAAAAGGTGGTGTTCTCCTGATCCTATTAGTACCGCAGGCAGCTGCAGTATTTACAAGTTAGTGTAGTGTGTCCTCAGCACACTGTGCACCTAAAGCTACCTGAAGAAAAAAGGTGGTGTTCTCCTGATCCTATTAGTACCGCAGGCAGCTTCAGTATTTACAAGTTAGTGTAGTGTGTCCTCTGCACAGTGTGAACCTAAAGCTACCTGAAGAAAATTGATGGTTTTCTTCTAATCCTCTTAGTACCGCAGGCAGCTGCAGTATTTACAAGTTAGTGTAGTGTGTCCTCTGCACAGTGTGCACCTAAAGCTACCTGAAGAAAATTGGTGGTGTTCTTCTGATCCTATTAGTACCGCAGGCAGTGGCAGTATTTACAGGTATGTGTAGTGCGTCCTCCGCACAGCGTGCACCTGAAGACAATTGGTGGTATTTTTCTGATCCTATTAATACCGCATTCAGCTGCAGTATTTACAAGTTAGTGTAGTGTGTCCTCTGCACAGTGTGCACCTAAAGCTACCTGAAGAAAAAAGGTGGTGTTCTCCTGATCCTATTAGTACCGCAGGCAGCTGCAGTATTTACAAGTTAGTGTAGTGCATCCTCTGCACAGTGTGCACCTAAAGCTACCTGAAGAAAATTGGAGGTGTTCTTCTGATCCTATTAGTACCGCAGGCAGTATTTACAAGTATGTGTAGTGCGTCCTCTGCACAGTGTGCACCTGAAGACAATTGGTGGTGTTTTTCTGATCCTATTAGTACCGCAGGCAGCTGCAGCATTTACAAGTTAGTGTAGTATGTTCCCTGCACAGTGTGCAACTAAAGCTACCTGAAGAAAAAAGGTGGTGTTCTCCTGATCCTATTAGTACCGCAGGCAGCTGCAGTATTTAAAAGTTAGTGTAGTGTGTCCTCAGCACACTGTGCACCTAAAGCTACCTGAAGAAAAAAGGTGGTGTTCTCCTGATCCTATTAGTACCGCAGGCAGCTTCAGTATTTACAAGTTAGTGTAGTGTATCCTCTGCACAGTGTGAACCTAAAGCTACCTGAAGAAAATTGATGGTGTTCTTCTAATCCTTCTTGATGGTGATCTTCTGATACTCTTAGTACCGCAGGCAGCTGCAGTATTTACAAGTTAGTGTAGTGTGTCCTCTGCACAGTGTGCACCTAAAGCTACCTGAAGAAAATTGGTGGTGTTCTTCTGATCCTATTAGTACCGCAGGCAGTGGCAGTATTTACAAGTATGTGTAGTGCGTCCTCTGCACAGCGTGCACCTGAAGACAATTTGTGGTGTTTTTCTGATCCTATTAGTACCGCAGGCAGCTGCAGTATTTACAAGTTAGTGTAGTGTGTCCCCTGCACAGTGTGCACCTAAAGCTACCTGAAGAAAATTGGTGCTGTTCTTCTGATCCTATTAGTACCGCAGGCGGCTGCAGTATTTACAAGTTAGTGTAGTGCGTTTTCTGCACAGTGTGCACCTAAAGCTACCTAAAGAAAATTGGTGGTGTTCTTCTGATCCTATTAGTACCGCAGGCAGCTGCAGTATTTTCAAGTTAGTGTAGTGCGTCCTCTGCACAGTGTGCACCTAAAGCTACCTGAAAAAAATTGGTGGTGTTCTAATTATCCTATTAGTACCGCAGGCAGCTGTAATATTTACAAGTTAGTGTAGTACATCCTCTGCACAGTGTGCACCTAAAGCTACCTGAAGAAAATTGGTGGTGTTCTTCTAATGCTATTAGTACCACAGGCAGCTGCAGTATTTACAAGTTAGTATAGTGTGTCCCCTGCACAGTATGCACCTAAAGCTACCTGAAGAAAAAGGGTGGTGTTCTCCTGATCCTATTAGTACCACAGGCAGCTGCAGTATTTACAAGTTAGTGTAGTGTGTCCTCTGCACAGTGTGCACCTAAAGCTACCTGAAGAAAATTGGTGGTGTTCTTCTGATCCTATTAGTAGCGCCGGAAGCTGCAGTATTTACAAGTTAGTGTAGTGAGTCCTCTGCACAGTGTGCACCTAAAGCTACCTGAAGAAAATTGGTGGTGTTCTTCTGATCCTCTTAGTACCGCAGGTAGCTGCAGTATTTGAAAGTTAGTTTACTGCAACCTCTGCACAGTGTGCACCTAAAGATACCTAAAGAAAATTGGTGGTGTTCTCCTGATACTATTAGTATCGCAGGCAGCTGCAGTATTTACAAGTTAGTGTAGTGCGTCCTCTGCACAGTGTGCACCTAAAGCTGCCTGAAGAAAATTTGTGGTGTTCTTCTAAACCTATTAGTACCACAGGCAGGCAGCTGCAGTATTTACAGTTAGTGTACTACATTCTCTGCACAGTGTGCACCTAAAGCTACCTGAAGACAATTGCTGTTGTTCTGCTCATATTAATACCACAGGCAGGCAGCTACAGTACTTACAGTTAGTGTACTGTGTCCTCTCCACAGTGTGCACCTAAAGCTACCTGAAGAAAATTGGTGGTGTTCTTCTGATCTTATTAGTACCACAGGCAGCTGTAGTATTTACAAGTTAGTGTAGTGCGTCCTCTGCACAGTGTGCACCTAAAGCTACCGGAAGACAATTGCTGTTGTTCTGCTCCTATTAATACCACAGGCAGGCAGCTACAGTATTTACAGTTAGTGTACTGTGTCCTCTGCACAGTGTGCACCTAAAGCTACCTGAAGTAAATTGGTGGTTTTCTTCTGATCCTATTAGTACCACAGGCAGCTGCAGTATTTAAAAGTTAGTGTAGTGCGTCCTCTGCACATTATGCACCTAAAGCTACCTAAAGAAAATTGGTGGTGTTCTTCTAAACCTATTAGTACCACAGGCAGCTGTAGTATTTACAAGTTAGTGTAGTGCGTCCTCTGCACAGTGTGCACCTAAAGCTGCCTGAAGAAAATTTGTGGTGTTCTTCTAAACCTATTAGTACCACAGGCAGCTGTAGTATTTACAAGTTAGTGTAGTGCATCCTCTGCACAGTGTGCACCTAAAGCTACCTGAAGAAAATTGGTGGATTTCTTCTAATCCTATTAGTACCGCAGGCAGCTGTAGTATTTACAAGTTAGTGTAGTGCGTCCTCTGCACAGTGTGCACCTAAAGCTACCTGAAGAAAATTGGTGGTGTTCTTCTGATCCTATTAGTACCGCAGGCAGCTGCAGTATTTACAAGTTAGTGTAGTGCGTCCTCTGCACAGTGTGCACCTAAAGCTACCTGAAGCAAATTGGTGGTGTTCTTCTGATCCTATTAGTACTGCAGGCAGCTGCAGTATTTACAAGTTAGTGTAGTGCATCCTCTGCAAAGTGTGCACCTAAAGCAACTTGAATAAAATCGGTGGTGTTCTTCTAATCCTATTAGTACCACAGGTACTAATAGTATGTAAACTCTTGGAGGGGATGATAAGGGACTATATACAAGATTTTAGTAATAAGAATGATATCATTAGCAGTAATCAGCATGGATTCATGAAGAATCGTTCTTGCCAAACCAATCTATTAACCTTCTATGAGGAGGTGAGTTGCCATCTAGATAAAGGAAGGCCCGTAGACGTGGTGTATCTGGATTTTGCAAAAGCATTTGACACAGTTCCCCATAAACGTTTACTGTACAAAATAAGGTGCGTTGGCTTGGACCATAGGGTGAGTACATGGATTGAAAACTGGCTACAAGGGTGTGTTCAGAGGGTGGTGATAAATAGGGAGTACTCAGAATGGTCAGGGGTGGGTAGTGGGGTCCCCCAGGGGTCTGTGCTGGGACCAATCCTATTTAATTTGTTCATAAACGACCTGGAGGATGGGATAAACAGTTCCATCTCTGTATTTGCAGACGATACTAAGCTAAGCAGGGCAATAACTTCTCCGCAGGATGTGGAAATCTTGCAAAAAGACCTGAACAAATTAATGGGGTGGGCGACTACATGGCAAATGAGGTTCAATGTAGAAAAATGTAAAATAATGTATTTGGGTGGCAAAAATATGAATGTAATCTATACACTGGGGGGAGAACCTCTGGGGGAATCTAGGATGGAAAAGGACTTGAGGGTCCTAGTGGATGATAGGCTCAGCAATGGCATGCAATGCCAAGCTGTTGCTAATAAAACAAACAGAATATTGGCATGCATTAAAAGGGGGATCAACTGCAGAGATAAAACGATAATTCTCCCGCTCTACAAGACTCTGGTCCGGCCGCACCTGGAGTATGCTGTCCAGTTCTGGGCACCAGTCCTCAGGAGGGACGTACTGGAAATGGAGCGAGTACAAAGAAGGGCAACAAAGCTAATAAAGGGTCTGGAGGATCTTAGTTATGAGGAAAGGTTGCGAGCACTGAACTTATTCTCTCTGGAGAAGAGACGCTTGAGAGGGGATATGATTTCAATTTACAAATACTGTACTGGTGACCCCACAATAGGGATAAAACTTTTTCGCAGAAGAGAGTTTAATAAGACTCGTGGCCACTCATTACAATTAGAAGAAAAGAGGTTTAACCTTAAACTACGTAGAGGGTTCTTTACTGTAAGAGCGGCAAGGATGTGGAATTCCCTTCCACAGGCGGTGGTCTCAGCGGGGAGCATTGATAGCTTCAAGAAACTATTAGATAATCACCTGAATGACCACAATATACAGGGATATGTAATGTAATACTGACACATAATCACACACATAGGTTGGACTTGATGGACTTGTGTCTTTTTTCAACCTCACCTACTATGTAACTATGTAACTATATAAGGTAGCTGCAGTATTTACAAGTTAGTGTAGTGCATCATCTGCACAGTGTGCACCTAAAGCTACCTGAAGGAAATCGGTGGTGTTCTTCTGATCCTATTAGTACCGCAGGCAGTGGCAGTATTTACAAGTAAGTGTAGTGCGTCCTCTGCACTGTGTGCACCTAAAGCTACCTGAAGAAAATTGGTAGTGTTTTTCTGATCCTATTAGTACCGCAGGCAGCTGCAGTATTTACAAGTTAGGTTAGTGCATCCTCTGCACAGTGTGCACCTAAAGCTACCTGAAGAAAATTGGTGGTGTTCTTCTAAACCATTTAGTACCACAGGCAGCTGCAGCTGCATTATTTACAGTTAGTGTACTGCATGCTCTGCACAGTGTGCACCTAAAGATAACTGAAGACAATTGCTGTTGTTCTGCTCATATTAATACCACAGGCAGGCAGCTACAGTATTTACAGTTAGTGTACTGTGTACTCTCCACAGTGTTCACCTAAAGCTACCTGAAGAAAATTGGTGGTGTTCTTCTGATCCTATTAGTATCACAGGCAGCTGTAGTATTTACAAGTTAGTGTAGTGCGTCCTCTGCACAGTGTGCACCTAAAGCTACCTGAAGACAATTGCTGTTATTCTGCTCCTATTAATACCACAGGCAGGCAGCTACAGTATTTACAGTTAGTGAACTGTGCCCTCTGCACAGTGTGCACCTGAAGCTACCTGAAGAAAATTGGAGGTGTTCTTCTGATGCTATTAGTACCACAGGCAGCTGCAGTATTTAAAATTTAGTGTAGTCCCTCCTCTGCACAATATGCACCTAAAGCTACCTGAAGAAAATTGGTGGTGTTCTTCTAAACCTATTAGCAGCTGCAGTATTTACATGTTAGTGTAGTGCATCCTCTGCACAGTGTGCACCTATTGCTACCTGATGAAAATTGGTGGTGTTCTTCTGATCCTATTAGTACCGCAGGCAGCTGTAGTGTTTAAAGTTAGTGTAGTGTGTCCTCTGCACAGTGTGCAACAAAAGCTACCTGAAGACAATTGCTGTTGTTCTGCTCCTATTAATACCACAGGCAGGCAACTACAATATTTACAGTTAGTGTACATTGTCCTCTGCACAGTGTGCACCTAAAGCTACCTGAAGAAAATTTGTGGTGTTCTTCTAAACCTTTTAGTACCACAGGCAGGCAGCTGCAGTATTTACAGTTAGTGTACTGCATGCTCTGCACAGTGTGCACCTAAAGATACCTGAAGACAACTGCTGTTGTTCTGCTCATATTAATACCACAGGCAGGCAGCTACAGTATTTACAGTTAGTGTACTGTGTACTCTCCACAGTGTTCACCTAAAGCTACCTGAAGAAAATTGGTGGTGTTCTTCTGATCCTATTAGTATCACAGGCAGCTGTAGTATTTACAAGTTAGTGTAGTGCGTCCTCTGCACAGTGTGAACCTAAAGCTACCAGAAGACAATTGCTGTTATTCTGCTCCTATTAATACCACAGGCAGGCAGCTACAGTATTTACAGTTAGTGAACTGTGCCCTCTGCACAGTGTGCACCTGAAGCTACCTGAAGTAAATTGGAGGTGTTCTTCTGATCCTATTAGTACCACAGGCAGCTGCAGTATTTAAAATGTAGTGTAGTGCCTCCTCTGCACATTATGCACCTAAAGCTACCTGAAGAAAATTGGTGGTGTTCTTCTAAACCTATTAGTACCACAGGCAGCTGTACTATTTACTTGTTAGTGTAGTGCGTCCTCTGCACAGTGTGCACCTAAAGCTATCTGAAGAAAATTGGTGGTGTTCTTCTGTACTATTAGTACCGCAGGCAGCTGCAGTATTTAAAAGTTAGTGTAGTGCATCCTCTGCACAGTGTGCACTTAAAGCTACCTGAAGCAAATTGGTGGTGTTCTTCTGATCCTATTAGTACTGCAGGCAGCTGCAGTATTTACAAGTTAGTGTAGTGCATCCTCTGCAAAGTGTGCACCTAAAGCTACTTGAAGAAAATCAGTGGTGTTCTTCTGATCCTATTAGTACCGCAGGTAGCTGCAGTAATTACAAGTTAGTGTAGTGCATCATCTGCACAGTGTGCACCTAAAGCTACCTGAAGGAAATCGGTGGTGTTCTTCTGATCCTATTAGTACCGCAGGCAGTGGCAGTATTTACAAGTAAGTGTAGTGCGTCCTCTGCACTGTGTGCACCTAAAGCTACCTGAAGAAAATTGGTAGAGTTCTTCTGATCCTATTAGTACCGCAGGCAGCTGCAGTATTTACTAGATAGTGTAGTACATCCTCTGCACAGTGTGCACCTAAAGCTACCTGAAGAAAATTTGTGGTGTTCTTCTAAACCTTTTAGTACCACAAGCAGGCAGCTGCAGTATTTACAGTTAGTGTACTGCATGCTCTGCACAGTGTGCACCTAAAGATACCTGAAGACAATTGCTGTTGTTCTGCTCATATTAATACCACAGACAGGCAGCTACAGTATTTACAGTTAGTGTACTGTGTACTCTCCACAGTGTTCACCTAAAGCTACCTGAAGAAAATTGGTGGTGTTCTTCTGATCCTATTAGTATCAGAGGCAGCTGTAGTATTTACAAGTTAGTGTAGTGCGTCCTCTGCACAGTGTGCACCTAAAGCTACCTGAAGACAATTGCTGTTATTCTGCTCCTATTAATACCACAGGCAGGCAGCTACAGTATTTACAGTTAGTGAACTGTGCCCTCTGCACAGTGTGCACCTGAAGCTACCTGAAGAAAATTGGAGGTGTTCTTCTGATCCTATTAGTACCACAGGCAGCTGCAGTATTTAAAATTTAGTGTAGTCCCTCCTCTGCACAATATGCATCTAAAGCTACCTGAAGAAAATTGGTGGTGTTCTTCTAAACCTATTAGCAGCTGCAGTATTTACATGTTAGTGTAGTGCATCCTCTGCACAGTGTGCACCTATTGCTACCTGATGAAAATTGGTGGTGTTCTTCTGATCCTATTAGTACCGCAGGCAGCTGTAGTGTTTAAAGTTAGTGTAGTGTGTCCTCTGCACAGTGTGCAACAAAAGCTACCTGAAGACAATTGCTGTTGTTCTGCTCCTATTAATACCACAGGCAGGCAACTACAATATTTACAGTTAGTGTACATTGTCCTCTGCACAGTGTGCACCTAAAGCTACCTGAAGAAAATTTGTGGTGTTCTTCTAAACCTTTTAGTACCACAGGCAGGCAGCTGCAGTATTTACAGTTAGTGTACTGCATGCTCTGCACAGTGTGCACCTAAAGATACCTGAAGACAACTGCTGTTGTTCTGCTCATATTAATACCACAGGCAGGCAGCTACAGTATTTACAGTTAGTGTACTGTGTACTCTCCACAGTGTTCACCTAAAGCTACCTGAAGAAAATTGGTGGTGTTCTTCTAAACCTATTAGTACCACAGGCAGCTGTAGTATTCATAAGTTAGTGTAGTGCGTCCTCTGCATAGTGTGCACCTAAAGCTACCAGAAGACAATTGCTGTTATTCTGCTCCTATTAATACCACAGGCAGACAGCTACAGTATTTACAGTTAGTGAACTGTGCCCTCTGCACAGTGTGCACCTGAATCTACCGGAAGAAAATTGGCGGTGTTCTTCTGATCCTATTAGTACCACAGGCAGCTGCAGTATTTAAAAGTTAGTGTATTGCGTCCTCTGCACATTATGCACCTAAAGCTACCTGAAGAAAATTGGTGGTGTTCTTCTGATCCTATTAGTACCGCAGGCAGCTGCAGTATTTAAAAGTTAGTGTAGTGCATCCTCTGCACAGTGTGCACCTAAAGCTACTTAAAGAAAATCAGTGGTGTTCTTCTGATCCTATTAGTACCGCAGGTAGCTGCAGTATTTACAAGTTAGTGTAGTGCATCATCTGCACAGTGTGCACCTAAAGCTACCTGAAGAAAATCGGTGGTGTTCTTCTGATCCTATTAGTACAGCGGGCAGCTGCAGTATTTACAAGTTAGCATAGTGCATCCTCTGCACAGTGTGCACCTAAAGCAACCTGAAGAAAATTGGTGGTGTTCTCCTGATCCTATTAGTACCGCAGGCAGCTGCAGTATTTACATGTTAGTGTAGTGCATCCTCTGCACAGTGTACACCTATAGCTACCTGATGAAAATTGGTGGTGTTCTTCTGATCCTATTAGTACCACAGGCAGCTGTAGTGTTTAAAGTTAGTGTAGTGTGTCCTCTGCACAGTGTGCAACAAAAGCTACCTGAAGACAATTGCTGTTGTTCTGCTCCTATTAATACCACAGGCAGGCAGCTACAGTATTTACAGTTAGTGTACTGCGTCCTCTGCAGAGTGTGCACCTTAAGCTACCTGAAGACAATTGCTGTTGTTCTGCTCCTATTAATACCACAGGCAGGCAGCTACAATATTTACAGTTAGTGTACTGTGTCCTCTGCACTGTGTGCACCTAAAGCTACCGGAAGAAAATTGGTGGTGTTCTTCTAATCCTATTAGTACCGCAGGCAGCTGTAGTATTTCCAAGTTAGTGTAGTGCGTTGCGTCCTCTGCACAGTGTGCACCTAAAGCTACCTGAAGACAATTGCTGTTGTTCTGCTCATATTAATACCACAGGCAGGCAGCTACAGTATTTACAGTTAGTGCACTGTGTCCTCTGCACAGTGTGTACCTAAAGTTACCTGAAGAAAATTAGTGGTGTTCTTCAGATCCTATTAGTACCACAGGCAGCTGCAGTATTTAAAAGTTAGTGTAGTGCGTCCCCTGCACAGTATGCACCTAAAGCTACCTAAAGAAAATTGGTGGTGTTCTTCTGATCCTATTAGTACCGCAGGCAGCTGTGGTATTTACAAGTTAGTGTAGTGCGTCCTCTGCACAGTGTGCACCTGAAGACAATTGCTGTTGTTCTTCTCCTATTAATACCACAGGCAGGCAGCTACAGTATTTACAGTTAGTGTACTGTGTCCTCTGCACAGTGTGCAACTAAAGCTACCTGAAGAAAGTTGGTGGTGTTCTTCTAAACCTATTAGTACCACAGGCAGGCAGCAGCAGTATTTACAGTTAGTTTACTGCGTGCTCTGCACAGTGTGCACCTAAAGCTACCTGAAGACAATTGCTTTGGTTCTGCTCCTATTATTACCACAGGCAGGCAGCTACAGTATTTACAGTTAGTGTACTGTGTCCTCTGCACAGTGTGCACCTAAAGCTACCTGAAGAAAATTGATGGTGTTCTTCTGATCCTATTAGTACCACAGGCAGGCAGCTGCAGTATTTACAGTTAATGTACTGCATCCTCTGCACAGTGTGCACCTAAAGCTAACTGAAGACAATTTCTGTTGTTCTGCTCCTATTAATACCACAGGCAGGCAACTACAATATTTACAGTTAGTGTACATTGTCCTCTGCACAGTGTGCACCTAAAGCTACCTGAAGCAAATTGGTGGTGTTCTTCTAATCCTATTAGTACTACAGGCAGGCAGCTGCACTATTTAAAGTTAGTCTAGTGCGTCCTCTGCACTGTGTGCACCTAAAGCTACCTGAAGACAGTTGCTGTTGTTCTGCTCCTATTAATACCACAGGCAGGCAGCTGCAGTATTTACAGTTAGTCCAGTGCGTCCTCTGCACAGTGTGCACCTAAAGCTACCTGAAGACAATTGCTGTTGTCCTGCTCCTATTAATACCACAGGCAGGCAGCTACAGTATTTACAGTTAGTGTACTGTGTCCTCTGCACAGTGTGCACCTAAAGCTACCTGAAGAAAATTGGTGGTGTTCTTCTGATCCTATTAGTACCAAAGGCAGGCAGCTGCAGTATTTACAGTTAATGTACTGCATCCTCTGCACAGTGTGCACCTAAAGCTACCTGAAGACAATTGCTGTTGTTCTGCTCCTATTAATACCACAGGCAGGCAACTACAATATTTACAGTTAGTGTACTGTGTCCTCTGCACAATGTGCACCTAAAGCTACCTGAAGAAAATTGGTGGTGTTCTTCTGATCCTATTAGTACTACAGGCAGGCAGCTGCAGTATTTAAAGTTAGTCTAGTGCGTCCTCTGCACTGTGTGCACCTAAAGCTACCTAAAGACAGTTGCTGTTGTTCTGCTCCTATTAATACCACAGGCAGGCAGCTGCAGTATTTACAGTTAGTCCAGTGCGTCCTCTGCACAGTGTGCACCTAAAGCTACCTGAAGACAATTGCTTTGGTTCTGCTCCTATTATTACCACAGGCAGGCAGCTACAGTATTTACAGTTAGTGTACTGTGTCCTCTGCACAGTGTGCACCTAAAGCTACCTGAAGAAAATTGGTGGTGTTCTTCTGATCCTATTAGTACCAAAGGCAGGCAGCTGCAGTATTTACAGTTAATGTACTGCATCCTCTGCACAGTGTGCACCTAAAGCTACCTGAAGACAATTGCTGTTGTTCTGCTCCTATTAATACCACAGGCAGGCAACTACAGTATATACACAACACAGTGTACTGCGTCCCCTGCACAGTGTGCACCTAAAGCTACCCGAAGACAATTGCTGTTGTTCTGCTCCTATTAATACCACAGGCAGGCAACTACAGTATTTACAGTTAGTGTACTGTGTCCTCTGCACAGTGTGCACCTAAAGCTACCTGAAGAAAATCGGTGGTGTTCTTCTGAACCTATTAGTACCACAGGCAGCTGTAGTATTTACAGTTAGTGTACTGTGTCCTCTGCACAGTATGCAACTAAAGCTACCTGAAGAAAATTGGTGGTGTTCTTCTAAACCTATTAGTACCACAGGCAGGCAGCTGCAGTATTTACAGTTAATGTACTGCGTCCTCTGCACAGTGTGCACCTAAAGCTACCTGAAGACAATTGCTGTTGTTCTGCTCCTATTAATACCACAGGCAGGCATCTACAGTATTTACAGTTAGTGTACTGTGTCCTCTGCACAGTGTGCACCTAAAGCTACCTGAAGAAAATTGTTGGTGTTCTTCTGATCCTATTAGTACCACAGGCAGGCAGATTCAGTATTTACAGTTAGTCTAGTGCGTCCTCTGCACAGTGTGCACCTAAAGCTACCTGAAGACAATTGCTGTCGTTCTTCTCCTATTAATACCACAGGCAGGCAGCTGCAGTACTTACAGTTAGTCTAGTGTGTCCTCTGCACAGTGCGCACCTAAAGCTACCTGAAGACAATTACTGTTGTTCTGCTCCTATTAATACCACAGGCAGGCAGCTACAGTATTTACAGTTAGTGTACTGTGTTCTCTGCCCAGTGTGCACTTAAAGCTACCTGAAGAAAATTGGTGGTGTTCTTCTGATCCTATTAGTACCACAGGCAGGCAGATGATTCTGCTAGCTGCAGTATCAGTATATACATACATCCCAGCTTTGTGCAGCTACATCTCTCTGCAGGCCATTGGTATGTCTGGAACGCCAACAAGGAGAGGCAGACAGTCATAAACCAATAAAAGAGGGCAAGCAGGCTCTGTGTCTAAAGGCAACAGTGCTGGTCATGGATACGGTGCATCCTCATCAGCACGTGGCCGTGGGACACGCTTGTCCTTTTTTTCGGCAGCTGGCCGTGTTGAGCCACAACATGCAGAAGACTTGGTAGAGTGGATGACCAAGCCATCCTCATCCTCCTCATCCTCTCTCACCCAGGCTCGGGGTACTTTGTCTGGCAAAGCAGCCGACAACGCGGCCTCTTCCTTCGGCTCAATGGTATCAGTCACTCCTTCCCTAGCCCCACCATGTCCTCCTGAGGAGTTCCCGAACTGTTTGACCCCAGTGTTGGGTACATGCTCCAGGAGGATGCCCAGTGTTCTGAAGGCTCCGATGATGGTACCCAGCTAGAACAAGACAGTAACGTGAGCCTAGAGAGGAGGGGTGCCCAAGAAGGACAGCAATCTGGCAGTCATGTTCCCCCAGCTGCAGCATACTGCCAGCTTTGCTCCAGTGATGAGTAGGGAGGGGACGATGAGGTCACTGACTCCACATGGGTGCCTAATAGGAGAGAGGAGGAGGAGGCAGCACACCGACTGCATCACACCGCAGAGCTCCACATGTGCAGGGCGCTGCTGTCTCTGCACGTTATTCCAAAAGTTCTTTGGTGTGGGCCTTTTTTGAGACAAGTGCATCAGATCCCACTGCTGCTATTTGCAACATATGTCTCAAGCATATCTCGCGTGGCCAAAACATCACCCGCTTGGGCACCACATGCTTGACCAGACATATGTCGATCTACCATGCAGTTCGTTGGCAAGCGTACCTAAAAGACCCACACCAAAGAACAAAGCAGACCTCTCCTTGCTCCTCATCAGCTGGGATCTCCAACCCCACTATACCTTCAGTCCTCTCTGAAACCTGCACTGAGAGGAATGAAGGTGTAGAATTAGGTGTGTCACAACCAAGTACTTGTGGGCAATCTGCTATCAGTACACAGACGTCAGATTGTACCAGGCAAATTTCCCTGCACCAGCTGCTGCACCACTGAAAGAAGTTTGCTCCCAGCCATCCACATGCCCAGCGGTTGAATGCTAGCTTGGCTAAATTGATAGCACTTCGACTGCTGCCTTTTCAGTTTGTAGACTCTGCCCCCTTTCGTGAGTTTGTGGAATGTGCGGTTCCTCAGTGGCAGGTTCCCAAACGCCACTTTTTCT
This sequence comes from Aquarana catesbeiana, assembly GCF_042186555.1. NCBI lineage: Eukaryota > Metazoa > Chordata > Amphibia > Anura > Ranidae > Aquarana > Aquarana catesbeiana. The sequence continues at coordinate 367,037,442 of NC_133326.1, read as the reverse complement.
CATGGAAGGCAATTTACGGCTCTCTACCGGCATGTGGAAGGCAATATCTTGGCCTTGCTGGACAGGTGCATATTACCGCTGACTCAGGGTCCAGCCATGGACAGGACGTTACCTATCTTTCACCGTGCACTGGGTGACTCTTCTGGCAGCTGGGAAGGATGCAGGACAGGGTGCAGTAGTGTTGGAGGTTGTTCCACCACCACGCCTCCAAAATTCTACCAGTGGTGATTCTGCCACATCTCTCTCCTCCACCCCTCCTCTTCTTCTTTCTCCATGGCCTCTTCCTGTGCTGATTTGTCCTCAGAACCAGTGGTGCTCCGTAGGCATTCAAGGGGCCATGCAAGCACGCAGGCAAAAAGGTGCCTGCGGTGCTTGAGCTGGTGTGCTTGGGAGACAGGAGCCACACTGGGGCAGAGATTCTGTCAGCTCTGCAGGGGCAGGTTCAGAGGTGGTTAACGCCATGCCAGCTTAAGGCAGGTATGGTGGTTTGCGACAATGGCACCAACCTCCTTTCTGCCCTCCGACAGAGACAACTGACCCATGTGCCCTGTTTGGCTCATGTCCTTAACTTGGTGCTGCAGTGGTTCTTGGGCAGGTACCCGGGCTTACAGGATGTCCTGAGGCAGGCCAGGAAAGTCTGTGTGCATTTCTGCTGGTCATATAATGCCAGTGCTCGGCTGGCTGACTTCCAAAAGGAATTTAACCTGCCCAAGAACTGCCTAATCTGTGACATGTCCACCAGGTGGAACTCAACGTTGGCCATGCTGCAGTGGCTGCACACGCAACAGACGGCCATCAATGAGTACCTATGCGACTGTGGCACCAGGACAGGGTCAGAGGACCTTGTTTTTTTTCCCCACGCCAGGGGGCTATGATCAGGGATGCATGCACTGTCCTGTCACCATTTGAGGAGGCCACGAGGATGGTGAGCAGTGACAATGCATGCATCAGTGACACTGTCCCTCTTGTCCACCTGTTGGAGCACACGCTGCATGGAATAATGGACAGAGCACTTGAGGAAGAACCGAGGGAGGAAGAGGAGGACTTCCTTACCTCTCAAGGCCCCCTTTATCCAGACAGTGTTCCTGCGTGCCCGCCAATCACACAGGAAGAGGATGAGGAGGAGAAGGAGGATGATTGTGTCAGCATGGAGGTGGAGCCTGGCACTCAGCATCAGCAGCAGTCTTCAAGGGATCATTTACAGTCCGAAGAAACCCATGGACTTGTAGGTGGCTGGGAGGAGGTGGCTGTGGATCATGTCGTCCTTAGTGACCCAGAGGACTCTGGACCGAATTCCTCAGCAAACCTATGCTGCATGGCCTCCCTGATCCTGCAAAGAGTGCAGAAGGATCCTCATATTCGTGGTATCAAGGGGAGGGATGATTACTGGCTGGCAACCCTCCTTGATTCACGTTACAAGGGTAAGGTTGCGGACCTTATCTTGCCATCGCAGAAGGAGCAGAGGATGAAACATCTTTGGGAGGCCTTGCAGAAAGGTTTGTGCAATTCGTTTCCAGAGCCTAGGAGGTTACAATTTCCTGGTCCTCCTGGACAACGTGTTGCTGAGGCTTTGGTCAGTCACAGAAGGAATGGTGGAGAAGGTGGCCGTCTGACCGATGCGTTCAGACAATTTTTTAGTCTGCAGCCCCAAAGTCTGATCGGTTCCAGCAACCAGCATCTGATTCACATTGTGCAGGATTACCTAGGGGCAAGATCAGACTTGGACACCTTTCCCACCGGAAATCCTCTAGGTTACTGGGTCTTGAGGATGGATCACTGGCCAGAGCTTCCACAGTATGCAATTGAGCTACTGGCCTGTCCTGCATCCACCATTCTTTTGTAACGCACATTCAGTGCTGCTGGAGACTTTGTAACCGATCACAGGGTGCGCCTGTCCACCGAATCGGTCGATCGGCTGACCTTCATAAAAATGAATCAGTCTTGGATCACAAGCTACCAAGCACCTGATGCTGATGTAACCAATTGATTTTTTTTTTATGTGAGATCCCTTCAAGACTGCCTATGCTGATGCTGAGTGACTATCCTATTATGCTGAGTCACAATCCTCTTCCTCCTCAATTTTCATGCTGATAGCTTGTAAGAACATTTTTGGTTCTGGACACTGCCACCAGTGGCCAAGGCCCAATTTTTCTGCCCCTGTTTAACAGGGGCGTATAATTACAATTTTTGATGCAATACTTTGCAGCAGGGGTCATTCCTGCAATCAAACTATAGTATCTGTGAGGGGTTGCAGTGTTGTGGCACCAGCACCAGTGCCTAAGGCCCAATTTTTCAGCCCCTGTTTAACATGGGTTTATAATTAAAATTTTTGATGCAATACTTTGCAGCAGGGCTCATTCCTGCGCTCCAACTATAGTATCTGTGAGGGGTTGCAGTGTTGTGGCACCAGCACCAGTGCCCAAGGCCCAATTTTTCAGCCCCTGTTTAACAGGGGCGTATAATTAAAATTTTTCATGCAATACTTTGCAGCAGGGCTCATTCCTGCGATCCAACTATAGCATCTGTGAGGGGTTGCAGTGTTGTGGCACCAGTGCCTAAGGCCCAGTTTTTCTGCCCCTGTTCTACAGGGACATATAATTATAATTCTTGATCTAATATTTCACAGCAGGGCTCATTCCTGCTCCCAACAAGAGTAACTGTGAGGGCCTACAGTGTTGTGGCAACACCACCACCACCACCACCAAAGGCCCAATTTTTCTGCCCCTGTTCAACAGGTGCATGTAATTACAATTCTTGATATAATATTTCACAGCAGGGCCTGTTCCAGTGCACACCAAGAGTAACTGTAAGGACTTACAGTGTTGTGGCACCAGCACCACCACCACCAAAGGCCCAATTTTTCTACCACTGTTCAACAATGGCATGTAATTACAATTCTTGATCTAATATTTCACAGCAGGGCCCGTTCCTTCGCCCACCAAGAGTAACTGTGAGGGCTTACAGTGTTGTAGCAACACCAACACCTAAGGCCCCAATTTCTGCAGAGTATATAAGGCAGGCCCCTACTTTCAAACATCCAACTTACAAATGACTCCTACTTGCAAACGGAAGGAGACAACAGGAAGTGAGATGAAGTCTACCACTAGGAAGGGAAATTCTCTCCTGTAAGAGTTAATATGGGAAAAACGTGTCTCCTCTTCACTGATGCTTTATCACCAATCCTTGTTTCACTAAAACCCCCAAATTTTCAAAAAACATTTGTCATTGGGACAGAAAGTGAGGTGAAATCTTCTGAAGAGGTGCACAGACAGCAAAACAAATGTCGCAGGGGTGATAACCCTTTCCTATGTTTTCCAAAAAGCTGAAAAATAGATTTTTTGGCTGGAGCTACACTTTAAAAATGTACAAGTTCAAAATTACAAACAAATTCTACAACAAACCTACAGTCCCTGTCTTGTTTGCACTGCCTGCGGGGTTCCCCTTAATATCCATACAAGACTGAAAGGGCCTGGTAATGGACTGAGGGGTGGGGGGTACCCATGCCGTTTGTCTCAATGATTTTCATCCATATTGCCGGGACCCGACATTACATTAAAACCGCAAGCAGTTTTAAATGACTTTTATTCCTTTAAAAATGTCATTTTGTGCAGGGACTGTTCTAAGCACGGGAAACACATGGCACTTTACAGGCATACTATAGACACCCCCCAGGTACGATATTTAAATATATTTAAAGGAATATTTCACTTTTTTTTTTTACTTTAAGCATCATTAAAATCACTGCTCCCGAAAAAACCCCTTTTAAAACTTTTTTTTGCATTGATACATGGGGCAGGACCTGGGTCCCCAAACCCTTTTTCGGACAATAACTTGCATACTAGCCTTTAAAATTAGCACTTTTGATTTCGAATGTTCGAGTCCCATAGACTTTAATGGGGTTTTTAAAGTTCGTGCAAACTTTACGTCCGTTCACAGGTTCTGGTGCGAAAACGAACCGGGGGGGTGTTCGGCTCATCCCCAATATATACACACACGATACAGTGTATATAGTATACGGGTACATCACTGAATTGGAAGGGTGATATCCAACTGTGTTCAATGTTGTTCCTTCCACTGTGTGACGTTATGAACCAATGAGGATTTTGACACTTCCAGTTTCAGTCTCACGTAAACAAGCCATTACCAGCTCGAACAAGCATCTGATCAAACAGATCTTAGTTTGATCAGATGCTTGCAGGCCACAGGAGAGATATTGAGTCTAAAAGATCTCTCCATAAAGAGGACCTGTCATGACCAATGCTATTACAAGGGAAGTTTTTCATCCCTTCTGATAGCAATAAAAGAAATATAAAAAAAAGATTAAAGATACAGCGTATAAAAAGATAAATAATAATAATAAAGAAATGTAAAAATATTTAAAGCGCTTTGTTCCCCAATGCTCACACGCAAGTGCAAATGCAGGCGTAGGCACCGCACACATGTAAATGACTATTGCACCATACATGTGAGGTATCGTCGCATATGTCAGAGCGAGGGAAATCATTTTTCCAGACGCTCTCTGTAACTCTAAACTGGTAACCTGTAATGAATTTAAAAGCATTGCTTTGTAGATTTGTAGGTACTGTAGTTTGGTGCTGTTCCACAGGTGGATGCAGTTTTAAAGTGTGACAAAGTGTTAAGTGTTAAAGTGTTTGGTATCTATTTACTTGGTGTAACATCATCTTTAATATTTTACCAAACAATTGGGTATTATATTGTGTTTTTTTGCATTATAATTCATTAAAGTATAATTATATAATAATATTTAAGTATAATAATAATCATATAGATATAATTTTTTCCCCAAAAATTTGCTTTTGAAAAACCGCTGCACAAATATCCTTTGACATAAAAATATTCAACACCCACCATTTTATTTCCTAAGGCTTCTGCTTAAAAAAAATTGCAGTTTGGAGGTTTCTAGCAAAAAAATGAATTATGTGTTTTACATGTAGGAGAGGAATGTCAGAATTGGCCCAGAGTGGAAGTGGTTAATGTAAAGTGCCCAGCATAAATGAGTACACCTCTTTTGAAAAGTAAGATCTTAATCAATATCTAAATGAACACAAGAACAATTTCCAAAATGTGGACAAAACTGAGTTTTATAGAACATTTGTTTAGCTCCACTACATGAAAGTAAGATTAATAATATAACTTAGATTACAAAATCTTCAGTTTTCCTCAAATTAGTTGATGCAAAAATGAATACACCCTACAGCAAAAACTACTACATCTAGTATTTTGTATGACCTCCATTTGTAAGGACACCACAAAGTCTTCTAGGCATTGAATGAACAAGTTGGTGATATATTGCAGTTTGGCCGCTGAATCACTTTCACCCTGTTCTTCTTCAGAAGTGCAACATTGGCCTTAGATGTGTGTTTTGGATCATTGTCATTTTGGAAATGTGCATGATGACCAAGGGCAGGGAGTGATGGTAGCATCTTCTCTTTCAATATAGAGCACTACATCTGTGATTTCATGATACCATCAATGAAATGCAGATTCCCGACACCAGCAGCACTCATGGAGCCCCACAGAATGACATCTGCCACCACCATGTTTCCCTGTAGGCACCATACATTTTTCTTTGTACTCCTCACCTTTGCAACGTCATACAATTTTGAAGCCATCAGTTCTAAAAATATTTATCTTGGTTTCATCACTCCACAGTACATAGTCCTAGTAGTCTTCTTTTTCATCATGGGCCCTGGCAAATTCTAGGCGGGCTTTTTTGTGCATGGGCTTTAGGAAAGACTTCCTTCGTGGACGACACCCATGCATGTCATTCCTCTGCAGTGTAAGCCATATTGTGTCACGGGAAACAATCACCCCAGTTTGGCTTTCTTCTCCTTTAGCTAATTGCAGTAAACTTGCATGACTATTTTTTTCAACTTTCTTCAACTTTCTCATCAAAAAGACACTCCTGTCGAGGTGCTGACTTCCCTGGACAGCCTTGCAATGATATGTACGGTTTCACTAACGCATGTCAAGTTTCTCTAATGCATGTCAAAGTTGCAAAATTGTGTTCAGTCTCTAAGGGGTTAAAGTATAAGATATTACAAAATAAAATCAATAAAATACAGTAAAAAAATACATTAATAATAATATAAAATACGAAAACACAGACTGTGAAGATCCTGAAATATAATTAATACTATGTTATTATAGCAATATGTAAATTAAATATAAATAGAGCAAAGTAAAAATGGATATTACTGTATAATTAATATAGTAACAAAGTATTAGTTATATTTCGGGATCTTTACTGTTTGTAAGTGTTTGCATATTTTATTAATATAATTATTATTATTATATTTTGTTAGTGTATTATATAAGTTTTATTTTTATAATATTTTATACTTTAAACCCTTAGTAACTAAGGGTAAAACAAATGTTAATGTCTGAACACAATTTTGCAACTTTGACATGAAACTGTTTGTGTAGTTAGGTGGACGATACCTTGTTTTTCAGGACAAATTGGGCTTTCTTTTGGTGTTAAATGGTAACAGATATCTCCTGATTTTTGATTATTATTATTATATATATTATTATATAATATTATATGTTATTATATTATATTATATTATTATATATATTATTATTAAGTAAAACTGGCCCAAAACAGTAAAAAAAAAATATATATATATATTTTTTTTTTTGTTGTTAAATTTAGCTGTATATTTCTTTTACAGTAACTTACCACCAAATAACAACCTAAATTACATTGCCCTGCTCCTGAGGATCACAGTGATACCACATACATTACACTTTTAAAAGTATTGGGGCGCCTGCCTTGCATCCCATTCTTAGTTCGTAGGGTTCAATATTGAGTTGGCCCACCCTTTGCGGCAATAACAGCTTCAACTCTTCTGGGAAGGTTGTCCACAAGGTTTAGGAGTGTGCCTATGGGAATGTCCGACCATTCTTCCAGAAGCTCATTCGTGAGGTCAGGCACTGATGGGGACGAGAGGGCCTGGCTTGCAGTCTCTGCTCTAATTCATCCCAAGGGTGTTCTATCAGGGTTAGGTCAGGACCAGTTAAGTTCCCCCACCCCAAACTCGCTCATCTATGTCTTTATGGACCCTGCTTTGTGCACTGGTCCAAATTATTTGGTGGAGGGGGATTGTTGGGCGGTGTTGTTTTTCAGGGGTTGGGCTTGGCCTCTTAATGCCAGTAAAGCGAACTCTTAAGGCATCAGCATACCAAGACATTTTTGACAGTTTCATGCTCCCAACTTTGTGGGAACAGTTTGGGGATGGCCCCTTCCTGTTCCAACATGACTGCGCACCAGTGCACAAAGCAAGGTCCATAAAGACTTGGATGTGCAAGTTTGGGTTGCAGGAACATGACTGGCCTGCACAGAGGCCTGACCTCAACCTGATAGAACACCTTTGGGATGAAGTAGAGCGGAGACTGCGAGCCAAGCCTTCTCATCAACATCAGTGCCTGACCTCACAAATATTCTTCTGGGAGAATGGTCAAACATTCCCATAGACACATCCTAAACCTTACAGATACAGGGGTGAGCAGTAGTGCTTGGGAAGTGACGAGGAAATACAGTGGGCAGATAAAAAGCTGGAGCTACGGATTTTTAAAAAAACAAATAAATAAATACAATCTATGATTGATCAAAATATGGGGGCCAATAGCAACAGGCAAAAAAAGAACCCCAGATATAAAAATGTTTAAAACAATGACCATAACAAGAATGATTCATGCATAAGAAAAATGGACATAAAAAAGTAACCCATTAAACAATGAGGATTAGAAAGTATATGGGGAAAAAGTCAGTATAGAGTTCAATAGTAAAGGGTTAAAAGGTCTTTGCTGATTCTACCCTGAGTGTGTGCAGCCAGCTAACAGGGAGGAAGTAGCTCTGTGAACAAGAAAGCAGGGAGACACAGCAGCGCTCATCTGAGTGTAGTATGATTAGTAAAGTTCATTATTTAATGCAAATAAAAAATGGCAACTCACAAGAAGAAAAATGTGTAAAGACATGTCACATGGGTAAGCCTCTCTTTACGATCCCGATCCTGGTAGCTGGCAAGTTTGGGCGCTGGGGGAGGCTCATCCACCCTGGTGGTTTCCAGGGCTTCGAGTGAATCTGAGAGCTGCGTTCGCATCAGCTGTGACATCAGTGGGCGGGGGTGCGAAGGGCTGTCAGGCATGCGTTGGTAGCATGAAATAAGCATAAAAATAAAAAAATAGATTGAAATGGATGTAAAAAAAAAGAAAAGAAAATTAAGACAGCGCATACGCGACTTCTAACATGGAGGATGTCTCTTGAGTGAGCTCCGGGCTCCGTCAGACCTCTGAGACCACCGATCAGCTACACATGCGATATAAAGCACTGGGGGTAAGCCTAAACGATCGCTGTACCTTGTAAGCACCCCATGGGAAAGATTGGCCAGCAGCAGAAGTACTACAATCCGCTGTTTGGGCCGCGTACCGGGACGCACATGGAGCACTACATTACTAGGTACATTATTAGGCCACAATCCGCGGCCTCGATTTCATCCGTGGACCCCTTCACCATCATGGACCTGTTCCTGGGGACAGAAGAAGCTGAAAAACAACCACCAGCCATCACTCAGAGCCCGGCCTTCTTCCCTGCTTCTTCACAGGAGATTCTTACACCAGCCAATCTGGTTGCAAAGCTCGTTGCCAAACTGGAGCTTCTTCTCCAGCAGATCACCCATACTGTTTCCACAGAGGTGAGCAAGTTAGCTGCAGAACTGAGAGGGGAAATAAATCAAATTGGGGAACGTACTGATGCCACCGAACACAAGTTTGATGAAATGGTTGACTATGTGCAGGCTATGGGGGAGGAAAACCACAACCTGAGGCAGTCAGTCTCCCAACTACAACTACAGCAAGAGGACTTGGAAAATAGGGAGAGAAGGCAGAACTTGCGTTTCAGAGGTATCCCTGAAACAGTGGGAGACTCTGCATTATGCCCCTTCCTTCTGGGCCTTTTTAATACCATGGCCCCCACGGTAGTGGATGTGGATTGGTGCCTTGACAGGGCCCACCGCTTTCTGGGCCCAAAACCTCTGGCTGGAGCTAGGCCCAGAGATGTTATTATGAGGTTCCACTATTATGAGAGCAAAGAGGCACTAACCCTAGCCACACGAAATAAAGCTCAGCTCATGTATAAAGGGGCAAAATTACAAATTTTCAGTGACCTCTCTCCTATCACCCTTGCCAAAAGGAGGAACCTACGTCCAATCACATCCTGCCTGCAACGTTATCAAGTCCCTTATTACTGGGGTTTTTCCCTTTCGCCTCATTGTATCCAAGGATGGTGTCCAACACAGTCTCCGTGACCTCCAAGAAGGTGAAGCTTTCATAAAAAGCCTGGGTCTCCCCCCTATACCGGAAGAAGGCCTGCTGCCTCCTCAGGCCCAAGCTCGTCCATTTCACACAACCCCTAGTCGTGTCTGGACCCTGGTGAGGAGTCGATCAAAGAAACAACTATCCACACCTCAATGCCTTGATTCTCCAAACAACCTCCTTGATGCCCCTGCAGGGAACTTTTGGGCTCAAAATCGTATTTAGGTTATCCATAGTCCAAGGGAAACACAGTTTAGTGCTCTGGACTAAAGGTTTATAAGGTACCCCACGTTTAAGTTGGGGTAATGTTTTCCCAACCTATGGGGTTTTATTATTACTATTATGGTCTTTACTACACCAGGGTATTGACTGTTGTTCCTATTTCATTTTTTCCTCATGTGTCCCTACCTTGCCTCTGTTGTTTTTCAGGGCCCCCTGAAATATGGCTATATCTCAGGCATACAATCAAATATTTTATTATTTTTGTTGTTTTTTCTGCTGTTGTCTTTTATACATGACTTTGATTTTGTTATTTTTTCTGTGCCCATACTCAGATGCCAGCTCTAGTAGTCTGACTTTGCAAATGTTTTTTTACTCTCATTTCTTTTTTATTTTTCATGCATCTTCTCTCTCTATATAGAATATTTGCTATTATACAGGTACCGAGGGGCTAAGTTTGTACAATTGTGAACCTACTCAACCTTACTTCCTTATCTTTGTCCTTTATTTTTTCTTCCCTCCTGTGTTTTTTTATGTCCAATGAGCTTCCATGCACATAACACACTTATGGCTGGCTTTAAGGATCGTGTCATACAATGTGAAGGGTCTGGCCTCCATTCGGAAACGTTGGATAGCTCTGAAGGAGTTCAGATCCTCAGGAGCAGATGTCATAATGATTCAAGAGACACCTTTCCGTGCAGTTGGCTCACTCAAGTTTGCTTCAAAATTCTTCCCCACCTCCTGCCTTGCCTCTGATTCCACAGGTAAGGCAGGAGTAGCAATTCTAATTCGGAAATCATGTCCTATCAGGGTTAAGAAAACCCATAAGAAAAATAAGGGGTTGCGCTAATACTGATAAAACATAATGAATCATTTACAGTGAAGAAAAATTCATATAGTGATCATAAATGAAAATAAATCGATGTGTAAAAACATTTGGTGACAATGAAAAAAGTCCCATTCAATAAAACGTAAATTAAGTGTCTTAAAAAATCCAAATCACCAACAATATACAAAAAAAGTCCAAGTGAAAATGAAATTCTGTGACAGCAAGGGAGGGTCCACCACCAGAAATGGAAGGGGTTACTCCTTACCAGAAGGCTATGACCCCCCACCACAGAGGATCACAGCAAGCAGGAATCTTTAGAGGCCAAGAGATGGGAACTGCCAGCGGTGTCCACCAGGGGTCATCTCATCATCAGCAACTCCAACAACCCGGGGCATAGGTACCATAAAATATAGAAGGGGCTCACATAGTGTAAAACCGATTTAATTTATTAAAAAGTAGATAAAAAACAAATGCACACTTACAGAGTGTAAATGGATAGAACAGCCTTAAGTCCGGCTCCGTGGCCACCGGAGCTCGGACAAACCCGTCCTGCTGGAATGCAACTCGCTTGGGGTGACGTCAGCGCGTCGTCTGGCTCCGCGACACTATGTGAGCCCCTTCTATATTTTATGGTACCTATGCCCCGGGTTGTTGGAGTTGCTGATGATGAGATGACCCCTGGTGGACACCGCTGGCAGTTCCCATCTCTTGGCCTCTAAAGATTCCTGCTTGCTGTGATCCTCTGTGGTGGGGGGTCATAGCCTTCTGGTAAGGAGTAACCCCTTCCATTTCTGGTGGTGGACCCTCCCTTGCTGTCACAGAATTTCATTTTCACTTGGACTTTTTTTGTATATTGTTGGTGATTTGGATTTCTTAAGACACTTAATTTACGTTTTATTGAATGGGACTTTTTTCATTGTCACCAAATGTTTTTACACATCGATTTATTTTCATTTATGATCACTATATGAATTTTTCTTCACTGTAAATTATTCATTATGTTTTATCAGTATTAGCGCAACCCCTTATTTTTCTTATGCCTTTCCACAAGTGATGTTTTTGTGGGGATTGCTGCTTTTCACATTATTGGATTTTCACTTGGTTTTTAGCGCAGTTTTTTTACTATTTTCTATATTAAGAAAACCCATGCTGATCCTCATGGGAGATTTCTCATCCTCGATTGTGACTATATGAATTCTTCTTTTACTCTAGTCAATGTATATGCTCCCAATATGGGCCAGATTGATTTCCTCAATAAACTTTTTGATTCTTCTCATTATCACTCTCAACCCTTCATAATTGTTGGGGGGGGGACTTCAATCTGGTCATGTCTTCCACTAAAGACAGACTAACTTTGTTCAAAGATATTCCCTCAATGAAAATACTACCCCAAGCTAATTCATTTCGTAAATGTATTAGATCCCAACAACTTTTTGACTCATGGAGGATTAAACACCCCTCCGTGAATCAATTCACATTCTATTCAGCAGCCCATAAAATGTACTCTCGCCTTGACCATTTCTTTATTTCTGCCCCTCTCCTTCCTTATGTAACTGAATCTGACATTTCCCCCATTACATGGTCTGACCATGCTCCTATTATGCTAGATCTTGCTCTCTCCCAGACATACACTAGGACATGCTACTGGCAGCTTAATGATCACCTTTTACAACATGAGGTCTCACGCAATAAACTGGCAAGTGGTCTAAAATTATTTTTTCAGCTCAACGTAGGATCTGTACCAGACCCCTTTAAGCTGTGGGAGGCCCACAAGGCTGTCTTTCGTGGGGAGTGCATAGCAGAAAGCTCCCGTCTGAAAAAAGACAGAAATAAACATTTACAGTCTCTTTCGGCTGATCTGATGACTGCTGAACGACAGCTATTGTGCAGACCCACAGTGTCTAAGCTACGTAAGGTTACTTCTCTTAGAGAACAAATCAAATTAGCACAACTCGGTAGGGCAGCCAAATCACTACTTTGGACAAAAACATTTTATGAGTATTCTAATAAGCCTCATAGGATATTAGTCAATAAATTGCGTCCGTGTCCATTTAACTCATTCCCGGACTTTCTCTCCCAAGCTGACGGAACCAAAAATCATTGCCCCCAAGAGATGTCCAAAATTTTTGGTAACTTCTACCACAAACTGTACAATTGCCTGACTCCTGACAATAATTTCGTTTTTACCCAGAACAAATTTGTGGAATTTTTCTCTAACATAAAGCTCCCGCAATTGTCCTCCTCTGATCTAGCTAGCTTGAATTCAGACATAACTAGAGAGGAACTTCTAACTATTATTAAAGATCTCTCTCTACACAAATCCCCTGGTCCTGATGGATTGCCCTATTTCTACTATAAAACCTTTTTTGACATACTGTCTCCCCACATGTTGACTCTCTATGAATCTATACTCAAAGGACATTCCCCACATTCCCAATTTCCCCATTCTTATATTTCTGTTATCCCAAAACCTCCATTCCAGATAACTACAGGCCCATAGCCCTTTTAAATTCAGCTTCGCCATGACAAACGGAACTCGGCAGGGCTGTCCTATATCGCCACTACTTTTTATTTTGTGCTTAGAACCCCTGGCCGAGTCTATTCGTATATATCCGGACATTCATGGGGTGGTGATGCAACAGGGGGACTATAAACTATCACTCTTTGCAGATGATATACTGCTGACTATCACCAGACCGTTATCTCTCCCTTCCCTACACAAATTACTCTCCGCTTTTGGTGCCATTTCAGGCTACAAGGTTAACACCTCCAAAACTGAAGTCCTCCCGATAGATATTCCACCTTCTTTGTTATCTCAGCTCAAAGCTGCTTATCCCTATAAGTGGTGCACCACTTCCCTCAAGTATTTGGGTATCCTTCTCACCCCCTCTTACTCTTCCCTTTATTCTGTAAATTATTCCCCTTTACTTTTGGACGTTAACAAATCCCTGCAAAGCTGGACGAAACTTCCCTTGTCCCTCCTAGGCAGGATAAATGTTCTAAAAATGTCTGTTTTACCTAGGCTTTTGTATCATTTTGAAACATTACCTGTTGCCATTCCCGCATCTCAACTTAAAACAATTCAGAGAAACTTTTTAAAATTTATTTGGAAAGACAGGGCTCATAGCATAGCAAGTTTGGTGGTTCTTGCCAAAAGATCTATGGGGGGTCTGGGAGCACCGGATGTTGTTAAATATTACTACGCCTCCCATCTGAGGGTCATTGTGTCCTGGTCCTCTTTACAGGCACCTAACCTTTGGTCTCTCATTGAGAAAGGTGTGTTATATCCGGTACATCCATGCTCTTTAATATGGACTCCCTCTCCTCCCATGGATCCCATTTGCAAACGTCAATGTACTGGTCCAATGAACTTTACCCTAGCTATATGGCGTAAGTGTCTCAAAAACTTCCCTCTTAGTTCACCCCTCATGAATTTCCTCTTCAACCCAATGGTCCCAGGTAGAGTTTTTCCATTGATAAATGCTTCCCTGTTTCAACTCAGGAATTTAGTTCATCCAATCTCGCGCAGGCTCTATACCTTTGATAGCCTGCGCGAGAAATTTAAAATCCCAACACATTTATTCCACTTCTATTTGCAGGTCAGACATCTCTTTTATTCTCATTCCCCACTCCTGACCCTAGACAAACCCACACCCTTTGAATACCTGTGTGCTCAAGGACCCCAACAGCTACATCTAATATCATCTATTCATCATATCCTCCATGAGTCAACCACCTTTAACTAAGACATCTCACCTATATATGAGGAGATGGACTCAGTTGATAGGCAGACCCATTTCCTTACAGTTGTGGGATAGGATATGGTTGTCCACCTTTAGGTCCTTTTAAATGTGTACTCCAGAGAGAAACGTCCATAAAGATCCTTATGCTTTGGTACAAAACGCCTGAAGTTATTCACAAATATGATCCCTCAATCCCGGCACATTGTTGGCGTTGTGGGACTGGTGTTGGTTCTCAATTCCACATTTTCTGGCAATGTTCTATGATCCAGCCCTTTTGGCATGAAGTGATGCAATCAATACAGAGAGTGGTGGACATGTGCCTTCCACTTGATCCTCTATATTATCTTTTGGTGTTACTAAAAAAGGCAATAGGCTGATTTCATACATTCTTCTTGCTGCCAAAAGGCTCATTCTATTATGTTGGCTATCGAACACTCCCCCTCCGTGGTCTAGATTCTTACAATAAATAGCCGAGATTCGGAGGATGGAGTACTTGATGGCCTCTGTGCATGATAGCATTATTCAATTTAATAAAATCTGGGACCCCTGGGATTGATCGGAATATGGAACACCTCTGTTAACCTGTGCATTGTAAACAGCTTTCTTATGGTCTGTTCCCTATATATGAGTTGGTGCCCTCTCTTTCTTTACACCATAAATTTGCTTTTGTCTTTGTATCTGACCTCTTTTTTGCTAAATAGCTATTATCTATGAGTTGCTCTTATTTTATGATATGACATACAGGGCACCCCTGTGCTCTGTATACATGGACACTTTTATTTGTACCTTTGTATTAAATACTATAGCCTATATCTGTATACAGTCTGTAACACTGTTTTGTTTTTCCTATGAACAAAAATGTAATAAAAAGTACAATTAAGAAAAAAAAATTAAGATAAAGACAAATAAAAAATAAAAAAATAAAAATTAAAACTGAGAAAATTTATATAGTATAAAAAATAAAAATAAACATTTTTGTTTGAAGAAGAGCATTATGGTAAAACTCTAAAATACATTATTAATTATGAGTATTGGCTGAGAGTGACATTGAGAGATATGGGAGAGTTATTGGGGCGCCATCTACTGGTGTTCTATAGGAGAAAGCACAATGATATATATAACTCTACATATGTGGGCTGTTTATGACTAATAGTGGTTACTTACTGAGGAGGATCAAATTCGAGATTGGACAATATTGGCCATGTGGTAATGAAAAGGTAGATCATAAAAATGATGAGGGTATTATATGTATGTATATACAGTATCTCACAAAAGTGAGTACAGCCCTCACATTTTGTAAATAATTTATTATATCTTTCCATGTGGCAACACTGAAGATATGACACTTTTCTAGAATGTAAAGTAGTGAGTGCATAACTTGTATAACAGTGTGAATTTGCTGTTCCCTCAAAATAACTCAACACAGCCATTAGCGTCTAAACTGCTGGCAACAAAAGTGAGTACACTCCTAAGTGAAAATGTCCAAATTGGGCCCAATTAGCCATTTTCCTTCCCTGGTTTCATGTGACTCGCTAGTGTTACAAGGTCTACCGCCCCCCCCCCCAAAAAAAAAAAAAATTGCCACCAGCTGCCACTGATATATAGCAAAGTTGGCTGTGCCTTGGATGTGCAGGTAGAATTTACTGTCAAATTGGAAATAGTTGTGCATGAGACAGTAATGGGTCACATCTGTAATTAATTTGGCCTGTTTTGTGTTAATGAGGGGATCTAGAGAAAGGAAGTGTTCTACTGCTTGGAGTCCCTCCTCATTTGGAATCAAGATGTACAAGGAGGCAACATCAAGGGACACCCACAGGTAGGTAATTTTCCAGGGGTAGGTGGTAAACATGTCCAGAAGGTGGATGCTGCCGTTGGAGCAAAGTTGAGCCCTTTGATTAATAAGGAAGTTCCTACAGGGGATAGTATGTGTGTGGACAAATTGAAGATCTTTATAGTCTGCGGAGTTTGTCTTTTCTCAGGATTCCTGTGTTTTTCCCCCTCTTCTTAGTTACATAGTAGGTGAGGTTGAAAAAAGATGCAAGTCCAATAGGTTAATAGATTGGTTTGGCAAGAATGATTCTTCATGAATCCATGCTGATTACTGCTAATGATTAGGGATGAGCTTTATGTTTGAGTCGAACATAAGTTTGACTTGAACATTGGCTGTTCACCCGTTTGTCGAAAACCGAACATTATGGATATATCATGGATAATGCACTGGGGGAGCGCAGTGCATTGCTGTATGATGATAGGCCAAAGCATGCACCATGACCTGCATGCTTTGGCCAATCCCAGCGCCCTCAGCTAAGAGAGCCATAATTGGCCAGAGGCAGGGTGCCTTTCGCCAATCATGGCTCAGGGGGACTAAGTCCATGCCCCACACTATATAAGGCTGCCTGCACATTGGCCCCGTGTAGTGTGTTGTTGGCCTGAACAGAGAGAGAGTGCCATTTAGATTGAGCCGGCAGGCAGGTTATTCAGCTAACTGCAGTGTATTATATATATAGATGAAGATGTCATTTTGCTGTCAGACTGTTCTAAACACGGGAAACATGCGCCCCTTTACAGGCATACTATAGACACCCCCTAGCTATGAAATTTAAAGCAATATTACACTTTTATTGTTTCACTTTATGCATTATTAAAATCACTGCAGGCAGGCAGGTTATTCATCTAACTGCAGTGTATTATACATATAGATGAAGATGAGGAAGATGGAGGAAGAAGAAGAACACCGAAAGAACACCAGAAGAAAGAAGATGGAAGAAGAAGCCGAAAGAAGAAGAGATTAATAAAGGACTTTATGTGTATTGTCGGACCAACAATTCATTAATAGCCGCGAGTAGTTTTAAATGACTTTTTTTCCTTTGAAATGTCATTTTGCTGTCAGACTGTTCTAAACACGGGAAACATGCGCCCCTTTACAGGCATACTATAGACACCCCCTAGCTACAAAATTTAAAGGAATATTACACTTTTATTGTTTCACTTTATGCATTATTGAAATCACTGCAGGCAGGCAGGTTATTCAGCTAACTGCAGTGTATTATATATATAGATGAAGATGAGGAAGATGGAGGAAGAAGAAGAACACCGAAAGAACACCAGAAGAAAGAAGATGGAAGAAGAAGCCGAAAGAAGAAGAGATTAATAAAGGACTTGTCAAAAACAGTCTCTTGTGTTTTTTAACCATTTTGACACTTTTTTGTGAAATGGTAGGGGTACATTTGTACCCCATTACCAATTCACATGGGGGGGCCGGGATCTAGGGGTCCCCTTGTGAAAGGGGGCTTCCAGATTCCGATAAGCCCCCTGCCCGCAGACCCCCACAACCACCAGCCAAGGGTTGTGGGGATGAGGCCCTTGTCCTCATCAACATGGGGACAAGGTGCTTTGGGGGGCTACCTCAAAGCACCCTCCCAATGTTGAGGGCATGTGGCCTGTTTTTTTTTTTTTTTAAGACCCTGAAGGGTCTGTTATGGATTTTGAGGGGGACCCCACGCCATTTAAAAAAAAAATTGAAGCGGGGTTCCCCTTAATATCCATACCAGACCTGAAGGGCCTGGTACAGAATTTAGGGGGACCCCCACCCATTTTTTTTTAATTTGGTTCGGGGTTCCCCTGTGGGGAAATACCATGCAGTTTTTATCAATGAACTTTTATGTGTATTGTCGGACCGACAATTCATTAATAGCCGCGAGTAGTTTTAAATGACTTTTTTTCCTTTGAAATGTCATTTTGCTGTCAGACTGTTCTAAACACGGGAAACATGCGCCCCTTTACAGGCATACTATAGACACCCCCTAGCTACGAAATTTAAAGGAATATTATACTTTTATTGTTTCACTTTATGCATTATTAAAATCACTGCTCCCGAAAAAACGGCCATTTTTAAAAATTCTTTTAGCATTGATACATGTCCCCTGGGGCAGGACCCAGGTCCCCAAACACTTTTTATGATAATAACTTGCATATAAGCCTTTAAAATTAGCACTTTTGATTATTCATGTTCGTGTCCCATAGACTTTAACAGTGTTCGCGTGTTCAAACAAATTTTTTGCCTGTTCGCAAGTTCTGCTGCGAACTGAACTGGGGGGGTGTTTGGCTAATCCCTAATCGTGCACCCATAGTGCAGTTGCTACTACTTTTCTGGTGGTGTACACAATACAGTACACCCATAGTTGTTATTACACTTCTGTTGGTGTACACAGTACTGTGCACCCATAGTGCAGTTGCTACTACTTTTCTGGTGACAATACAGTGTAGTGTGGTGTTGCAAAACAAAATCCCCATCATGACCGGAAGGCCACCAAGGAGAGGCAGAAGCCCATAGGCCACTAAAAGAGGGCAAGCAGGCTCTGTGTCTACAGTCCACAGTGCTGGTCATGGACATGGTGCATCTTCTGCAAGTGGTTGTGGGCCACACTTTTTTTCTGCTGCTGGGACAGGGGCAGAAAAATTGGGCCTTTGGTGGTGGTGGTGCCACAACACTGTAACCCCTCACAGATACTCTTGTTGGGTGCAGGAACGGGCCCTGCTGTGAAATATTAGATCAAAAATTGTAATTACATGCCCCTGTTAAACAGGGAAAGAGAAATTGGGCCTTAGGCAGTGGTGGTATCCTAAACCAAAAATATTGTTGGAAGCTAGCATCATCAAGATTGAGGAGGAATAGGATAGTCACTCAGCATAGGCAGTCTTCAATGGATCCCACATCCATAGAAAAATCAATCAGTTACATCAGCATCAGGTGCTTGATAGCTGCTGCTGATCCAAGACTGATTCATTTTTATGAATGTGACCCTGTCAACGGAGTCTGTGTATAGGTGCACTCTATGATCCGTTACAAAACCTCCAGCAGCACTGAATGTGTGTTCAGAAAGAACGCTGGATGCAGGTCAGGCCAGTAGCTCAATTGCATATTGAGCTAATTCTGGCCAATGGTCCATCCTCAAGACCCAGTAACCCAGTGGATGCTCTGTTGGAAAGGTCTCCAAGTCTGTTCTTGCCCCTAGATATTCCTGCATCATGTAATGCAGATGCTGGCGATGGTTGCTTGAACCGATCAGACCTTGGCGCTGAGGATTAAAAAATTGTCTAAAGGCATTGATCAGCCAGCCACCTTCTTCACTGCTCTTCCTCGACTGAACAAAGCCTCAGCAACATGTTGTCCAGCACCAGGAAATTGTAACCTCACAGGGTCTGGAAATGCATTGCACAAACCTTTCTTCAAGGCCTCCTGAAGATGTTCCATCCTCCCTCCCTCTGTGAAGGCAGGATGAGTTCTGCAACCTTATCTTTGTAACGTGGATCCAGAAGGGTTGCCAGCCAGTAATGATCCCTCTCTTTGATACCACGAATCCTAGGGTCCTTACGCTGCATGGCCTCCCTGATTCTACAAAGCCTGCGAAAGTTTGCAGAGGCATTTGATTCTGAGTCCTCTGGGTCACTAAGGATCACATGATCTGTAACAACCTTCTCCCAGCCATGTAAAACTCCTTGGATTTCTGGGGACTGAAAACCATCCCTTGAAGACTGCTGCTGAGTGTTATCCTCCACGTCCATGCTGACACAATCCTCCTCCTCCTCCTCTTCTTCCTGTGTGTTTGGCGGGCCTGCAGGAATAATATCTGGATCAAGGGGGCCTTGAGAGGTAAGGAAGTACTCCTCTTCCTCCCGCTGTTCTGCCTCAAGTGCCCTGTCCATTATTCCATGAAGTGTGTGCTCCAACAGGAAGACAAGAGGGACAGTATAACTGATGCATTAATTGTTGCTGCTCACCATCCTCGTGGCCTCATCAAATGGTTACAGGACAGTGCATGCATCCTTGATCAGTAGCCACTGGTGTGGCAAAAAGAAGCTAAGCTCCCCTGACCCTGACCTGGTGCCATACTCACACAGGTACTCATTGATGGCCCTCTGCTGCATGTGCAGCCGCTGCAGCATTGCCAACGTTGAGTTCCACCTGGTGCACATGTCACAAATGAGGCGGTTGGTGGGCAGGTTGCATTCCCTTTCAATGTCAGCCAGCCAAGCACTGGCATTGTATGACCATTGGAAATGACCACAGACTTTTCTGGCCTGCCTCAGTAGATCTTGTAAGCATGGGTACCTGCTCAAGAACCGCTGCACCACCAAATTCATGGTGTGTGCCAAACATGGAACATGGGTCAAGTGTCCCTGTCGAGGGTGGAGAGAAGGTTGGTGCCATTGTCGTATACAACCATTCCTGGCTGAAGCTGATGTGGCGTCAACCACCTCTGAGCCTGCCCCTGCAGAGCTGACAGAATCTCTGCCCCAGTGTGGCTCCTGTCCCTTAAGCAGTGGTTTAACCTTAAACTACATAGAGGGTTCTTTACTGTAAGAGCGGCAAGGATGTGGAATTCCTTTCCATGGGTGGTGGTCTCAGTGGGGGGCATCGATAGTTTCAAGAAACTATTAGATAAACAACATGTATACAATGTAATACTGACATATAATCACACACATAGGTTGGACTTGATGGACTTGTGTCTTTTTTCAACCTCACCTACTATGTAACTCATGCACCGCATGGCATCTTTTTGCCTGAGTGCTAGCGTAGCCCCTTGAACGCTTACGGAGCACCGCTGGTTCAAAGAACAAATATGCAGAAGAGGCATTAGAGGAAGAAGAAGAGGAGGGGGCGGAGGATAGAGCTGTGGCAGAATCACCACTAGCATTTTGGAGGCATGGTGGCGGAACAAGCTCCAACAGTACTGAACCCTGTCCCACATCCCTCCCAGCTGCCAGGAGAGTTACAGTGCGCCGTGAAGGAAAGGTAACATCCCTGCCCATGCCTGCTAGACCATGAGTCAGTGGTAATATACACCTTACTGCTGACCGCCCTGTCCAACAAGACAAAAACATTGCCTTCCACATGCCGGTAGAGAGCTGGAGTGGCCTTCTGTGAAAAGAAATGGTGTTTTGGAACCTGCGACTGAGGTACAGCACATTCCACAAATTCACAAAAGGGGGCAGAGTCTACCAGCTGAAAAGGCAGTAGTTGCAGTGCTAGCAATTTGGCCAAGCTAGCATGCAGATGCTGAGCATGTGGATGGCTGGGACCAAATTTCTGTTTACGGTATAGCAACTGGGGTAGGGAAATTTGCCTGCTAAAATCAGATGGTGGTGTACTGCTAGCAGATTGTTTGCAAGTACTTGGGACACCTATTGCTATACCTTCATTCCTCTCAGTGCAGGTTTTCGAGAGGACTGGAGGTACAGTAGGGTTGGAGATCCCAGATGAGGAGCAAGGAGAAGTCCACCTTTTTCTTTGAAGTGCTGTTGCCAAGGACTTGTTGCCTTATGAGTCTATGTGAAATCACCATTAATAACTGTAAAATATTGTAATTATGAATATATTTAATTTAGCTTGTATCTATGTAGGGCGGAACTAATTATCTTCACAGAAATCTCTGGTAGACCAGACAAGTCAGTGCCTTGTGTATACAAAAAATCCAAACCTCATTGTTTTAAACATACTCACTTCAAAGGATCCCATGCTGGGATATGCAATGAAGGGAGGCCAACCCCTAATCAATACTTAACTTCCCAGGAAAATTCAAGTTAATCTCCTGCTCAGAATAGTCACAAGGATTTGCATTAAAGGGGACTGACTTATGCAAAGTATAGGGATTGGAGATGTAGCCAGTCCTTAACCAGGAATAGGGAAGCTCACCAATCAGAGCCACGCTAAGCCAACCAATGAGGCATCAGCATGTAATGATATACACAGACTAGATGGGAGGGAAACACACACTTTTATGGGAGAGTAACCATCAGAATGGAACCTTGGTGCAATGGGTAATTATGGGAAAGGTCTGCATTTTACTTGTAACTAAATATGTTTGTAGATTAATAATTTAAGGAATATACTCTCTATTCCTTCATGTAATTCTCTTATTTTAACCTAATATTTTCTTCCATGGTGTAGACTATAGATAGATGGTTGTGTATTAGATAGACTTTCAACTACTCACCAATAAATGTTGTTATTGTGTTAAAGCTTTCACTCATTGTCAAAGAACTCTCATTTAACCCAAATCATATCTGAGAGATATTAAATCTCAAATATAGTATACAAGAAACAGACTGCATTGGAGGTCGTCATATGTTTGGTCGAGCATGTGGTGCCCAAGCGACTGCTGTTCTGGCCACGCTTGATCCGCTTCAGACATAGGTTGCAAACAGCAACAGTGCGATCTGCTGCACACGTGTCCAAAAAGGCCCACACCAAGGAACTTTTCAAAATCAGCGGGGAGTTAGCAGCGCCCTGCAACTGCGGAGCTCTGTGGTGTGATGCAGTAGGGTGGCTGCCCTTAAGCTGCCCTCTAGAGGACATCCTGCCTCGTTGGAGTTGTGCCTCCTCTCTTCTATCAGGCACCCAAGTAGAGTCAGTGACCTCATCATCCCCTCATTCCTCGTCACTGGAGCAAACTTAGCAGTATGCTGCGGCTGGGGGAACATGACTGCCAGTTTCTTGTCCTTCTTGGGCACCCCCTCTCTCTAGGCTCACATTACTCCCTTCCTCAACCTGGGAACCAACATCGGAGCCTTCTAATCACTGCGCATCCTCCAGCAGCATAGTTACATAGTAGGTGAGGTTGAAAAAAGACACAAGTCCGTCAAGTCCAACTTATGTGTGTGATTATATGTCAGCTTTATCACCAATCCTAGTTTCCCTAATAATCCAAAATTTTCAAAATCCAATTGTCATTGGGAGAGAAAGTGAGGTGAAATCTTCTGAACAGGAGCACAGACAGCAAAACAAATGTTACAGGGGTGATAACCCTTCCCTATGTTATCCAAAAAGCTTAAAAATAGATTTTTTGGCAGGAGCTACACTTTAAAAATGTACCTGTACCAAATTACAAACAGATTCAACTTAAGAATAAACCTACAGTCCCTATCTTGTTTGTAACCCGAGGACCACCTGTATACTGCTGTTCAGAGTATATAGGGCCTGGGGGCCCCACGCCTTTTTTTTTGTAGTTTGGCTGCGGGGTTCCCCTTAATATCCATACCAGACCTAAAAGGCCTGGTAATGGGCTGGGGGGGGGTACCCATACCGTTTTTCTCAATGATTTTCATCTATATTACTGGGACCTGACATTACATTACAGCCGCAAGCAGTTTTAAATGACTTTTATTCCTTTAGAAATGTCATTTTGTGCAGGGACTGTTCTAAACACGGGAAAAATGTGCCACTTTACAGACATACTATAGTCACCCCCAGGCATGATATTTAAAGGAATATTTCACTTTTATTTTTATTGTTTCACAGTGAACATGTTCTTGTTCATTTTTTCACTATTTCATTTATTTATGATATGTTGTATGTCAGTTATTTAGCACAATTGTTTAATAGGTGCGTTACCAGCACCTTCTTATCATTGTTTGTCACGCCTGTTGGCACAATGGGGTATCACATTTAGCGCTACACTATTTATTCACATTTTTATCTGTTTGAGTGTTAGCAGCTGTGATTCCTTGTATCATTTATTTGGTTTAGTGCAGTGTTTTCCCCCTATCACTCACTTTTATTGTTTCACTTTAAGCATTATTAAAATCACTGCTCCAGAAAAAACGTACGTTTTTAAAACTTTTTTTTGCATTGATACATGTCCCCTGGGGCAGGACCCGGGTCCCCAAACACTTTTTATGACAATAACTTGCATATTAGCCTTTAAAATTAGCACTTTTGATTTTTCACGTTCGTGTCCCATAGTGTTTGCGTGTTTGCACAAATTTTTTGCCTGTTCGCATGTTCTGCCACAAACCGAACCAGGGAGAGTTCAGCCCATCCCTACTAATTATACCATTCTCATTAGTAAAATCTTGTATATAGTCCCTTATCGTCCCGTCCAAGAGTTTGCATACTATTGATGTTAGGCTAACTGGTCTGTAATTCCCAGGGATGTGTTTTGGGCCCTTTTTTAATATTGGTGCTACATTGGCTTTTCTCCAATCACTTGGTACCATTCCATTCAGTAGATTATCAGTAAAAATGAGTGAGGAAAAATGATTTGGCAATTACTTGACTGAGTTCCCTTAGTACCTTTGGATGCAAGCCATCTGGTCCCGGTGATTTATTAATGTTAAGTTTCCCAAGTTTAATTTTAATTCTGTCCTCTGTTAACCATGGAGTTGCTTCCTGTGATGTGTCATTTGTAGGGATGAGCTTCGAGTTTGAGTCAGACTCATGTTCGACTCGAACATTGGCTGTTCGCAAGTTCGCTGAATAGCGAACAATTTGGGGTGTTTGCGGCAAATTCGAATGCCGCGGAACACCCTTTAAAAGTCTATGGGAGAAATCAAAAGTGTTAATTTTAAAGGCTTATATTCATGGTATTGTCATAAAAAGTG
The DNA here is from genome assembly GCF_042186555.1 of Aquarana catesbeiana. Taxonomy (NCBI): domain Eukaryota; kingdom Metazoa; phylum Chordata; class Amphibia; order Anura; family Ranidae; genus Aquarana; species Aquarana catesbeiana. The sequence goes on along the minus strand of NC_133326.1, from coordinate 367,012,929 downwards.
TTTGGGGACCTGGGTCCTGCCCCAGGGGACATGGATCAATGCAAAAAAAGGTTTTAAAAATGGCCGTTTATTCGGGAGCAGTGATTTTAATAATGCTTAAAGTGAAACAATAAAAGTGTAATATCCCTTTAAATTTCGTACCTATAGTATGCCTGTAAAGGGGCGCATGTTTCCCATGTTTAGAACAGTCTGACAGCAAAATGACATTTCAAAGGAAAAAAAGTCATTTAAACTACTCACGGCTATTAATGAATTGCCGGTCCGACAATACATGTAAAAGTTCATTGATAAAAACAGCATGGGAATTCCCCACAGGGGAACCCAGAACCAAATTTTTTTTAAAAATGACGTGGGGGGTCCCCCTAAATTCCATACCAGGCCCTTCAGGTCTGGTATGGATTTTAAGGGGAACCCCGTGCCAAAATTTAAAAAAAAATAGCGTGGGGTCCCCCCAAAAATCCACACCAGACCCTTATGTGAGCAAAAAGGAAAAGAGGGGGGACGAGAGAGTGCCCCCCCTCCTGAACCATACCAGGCCACATGCCCTCAACATAGGGAGGGTGCTTTGGGGTAGCCCCCCAAAACACCTTGTCCCCATGTTGATGAGGACAAGGGCCTCATCCCCACAACCCTGGCCGGTGGTTGTGGGGGTCTGCGGGTGGGGGGCTTATCGGAATCTGGAAGCCCCCTTTAACAAGGAGACCCCCAGATCCCGGCCCTCCCCCTGTGTGAAATGGTACCATTTCACTAAAAAACTGTCAATAATGTTAAAAATGACAAGAAACAGTTTTTGACAATCCCATTATTTAAATGCTTCTTCTTTCTTCTTTCTTCTATCTGCCTTCGGTTTCTTCCTCCATCTTCTTCTGGTTCTTCTGGTTCTTATGGTTCTTCCTCTGGTGTTCTCGTCCGGCATCTTCCTCCGCGGCGTCGGCGTCTTCTTCCCTTCTTCTCCTCGGGCCACTCTGCATCCATGATGGCATGGAGGGAGGCTCCTGCTCTTCTCTTCATCTTCATCTCTTCATCTTCTTGTCTTCATCTTCTTGTCTTCATCTTCTATTCGGGCCGCTCTATATCCATGATGGCATGGAGGGAGGCTCCCACTGTGTGACGCTTCTCCTTTTCTGACGGTTCTTAAATAATGGGGGGCGGGATCACCCTCTGACGCACAGTGACTTGACGGGACTTCCCTGTGGCATTCCCCGTGATGCTTCCTGCTTTTATATACATTTTTACATTGGAGTTAAGCCATGCAGGACTTTTGTAGAAAGGTGGTTCTGCAAAGAGCGGATGAGCCTCTGCCAGCGCCCAAACCCGCCAGCTACCAGGATTGGGATCGTACAAAGAGGCCAACCCATGTTATATGCCTTTAATCATTTACTTCTTGTGAGTTGCCATTTTTTACTTGCATTAAATGATAAACTTTACTAATCATTAGGGATGAGCCGAACACCCCCACCCCCCGGTTCGATTAGCACCAGAACATGGAAACAGGAAAAATTTTGAGCGAACATGCGAACCCTATTAAAGTCTATGGGACACGAACATGAAAAATCAAAAGTGCTAATTTTAAAGGTTTATATGCAAGTTATTGCCATAAAAAGTGTATGGGGACCCAGGAACTTGTATCAATGCAAAAAAAGTTTTTCAAATTACAGTTTTTCCAGGAGCAGTGATTTTAATAATGCTTAAAGTGAAACTATAAAAATGAAATATTCCTTTAAATATCATGCTTGGGGGGTCCCCTTTGTCTGCCTGTAAAGTGATACAGGAGATGGTCAGAGACTGCAGACATAATACAGCAGATGGTCAGAGACTGCAGACATGATATAGGAGATAGTCAGAGACTGCAGACATAATATAGGGATGAGCTTCGAGTTCGAGTCAAACTCATGTTCGACTCGAACATTGGCTGTTCGCAAGTTCGCCGAACAGCGAACAATTTGGGGTGTTCGCGGCAAATTCGAATGCCGCGGAACACCCTTTAAAAGTCTATGGGAGAAATCAAAAGTGCTAATTTTAAAGGCTTATATGCAAGTTATTGTCATAAAAAGTGTTTGGGGACCTGGGTCCTGCCCCAGGGGACATGGATCAATGCAAAAAAAAGTTTTAAAAATGGCCGTTTTTTCAGGAGCAGTGATTTTAATAATGCTTAAAGTCAAACAATAAAAGTGTAATATCCCTTTAAATTTCGTAGCTGGGGAGTGTCTATAGTATGCCTGTAAAGGGGCGCATGTTTCCCGTGTTTAGAACAGTCTGACAGCAAAATGACATTTCGAAGGAAAAAAGCCATTTAAAACTACTCGCGGCTATTGCATTTCCGGTCCGACAATACACATAGAAGTTCATTGATAAAAACGGCATGGGAATTCCCCACAGGGGAACCCCGAACCAAAATTTAAAAAAAAAATGACGTGGGGGTCCCCCTAAATTCCATACCAGACCCTTCAGGTCTGGTATGGATTTTAAGGGGAACCCCGCGCCAAAAAAAAATAAAAACGGCGTGGGGTCCCCCCAAAAATCCATACCAGACCCTTATCCGAGCACGCAACCTGGCAGGCCGCAGGAAAAGAGGGGGGACGAGAGAGTGGCCCCCCTCCTGAACCATACCAGGCCACATGCCCTCAACATTGGGAGGGTGCTTTGGGGTAGCCCCCCAAAACACCTTGTCCCCATGTTGATGAGGACAAGGGCCTCATCCCCACAACCCTGGCCAGTGGTTGTGGGGGTTTGCGGGCGGGGGGCTTATCGGAATCTGGAACAACAAGTGGACCCCCAGATCCCACCCCCCCCCTGTGTGAAATGGTAAGGGGGTACTTACCCCTACCATTTCACTAAAAAACTGTCAAAAATGATAAAAATGACAAGAGACAGTTTTTGACAATTCCTTTATTTAAATGCTTTTTCTTTCTTCTTTCTTCTATCTTCCTTCATCTTCTTCTTCTTCTTCTGGTTCTTCTGGCTCTTCTGGTTCTTCCTCCGGCGTTCTTGTCCAGCATCTCCTCCGCGGTATCTTCTATCTTCTTCTCCTCTGGCCGCTCCGCACCCATGGCATGGGGGGAGGCTCCCGCTCTTCTCTTCATCTTCTTCTCTTCTTCATCTTCTTCTTCATCTTCTTCTTTTCTTCTCTTCTTCATCTTCTACTCTGGGCCACTCCGCATCCATGCTGGCATGGAGGGAGGCTCCCGCTGTGTGACGGCATCTCCTCGTCTGACAGTTCTTAAATAACGGGGGGCAGGGCCACCCGGTGACCCCGCCCCCCTCTGACGCACGGGACATGACGGGACTTCCCTGTGGCATACCCCGTGACGTCACAGGGAAGTGCCGTCAAGTCACCGTGCGTTATTTAAGAACCGTCAGAGGAGGAAACGCCGTCACACAGCGGGAGCCTCCCTCCATGCCAGCATGGATGCGGAGCGGCCCGGAGAAGAAAATGAAGAAGAGAAGAAGAGAAGAAGAGAAGAAAAGAAGAAGATGAAGAAGAGAAGAAGATGAAGAGAAGAGCGGGAGCCTCTCCCATGCCATGGGTGCGGAGCAGCCCGAGGAGAAGAAGATAGAAGATGCCGCGGAGGAGATGCTGGACGAGAACGCCGGTGGAAGAACCAGAAGAGCCAGAAGAACCAGAAGAAGAAGAAGAAGATGAAGGAAGATAGAAGAAAGAAGAAGCATTTAAATAAAGGAATTGTCAAAAACTGTCTCTTGTCATTTTTAACATTTTTGACAGTTTTTTAGTGAAATGATAAGGTTACCATTTCACACAGGGGGGGCCGGGATCTGGGGGTCCCCTTGTTAAAGGGGGCTTCCAGATTCCGATAAGCCCCCCACCCGCAGACCCCCACAACCACCGGCCAGGGTTGTGGGGTTGTGGGGATGAGGCCCTTGTCCTCATCAACATGGGGACAAGGTGTTTTGGGGGGCTACCCCAAAGCACCCTCCCAATGTTGAGGGCATGTGGCCTGGTACGGTTTAGGAGGGGGGGACGCTCTCTCGTCCCCCCCTCTTTTCATGCGGCCTGCCAGGTTGCGTGCTCGGATAAGGGTCTGGTATGGATTTTTGGGGGGACCCCACACCGTTTTTATTTTTTTTTGGCGCGGGGTTCCCCTTAAAATCCATACCAGACCTGCAGGGTCTGGTATGGAATTTAGGGGGACCCCCACGTCATTTTTTTTTTAAATTTTGGCCGGGGTTCCCCTTAATATCCATACCAAACCTGAAGGGCCTGGTATGGAATTTAGGGGGACCCCCACGTCATTTTTTTTTAAATTTTGGTTCGGGGTTCCCCTGTGGGGAATTCCCATGCGTTTTTATCAATGAACTTCTATGTGTATTGTCAGACCGGCAATGCAATAGCCGCGAGTAGTTTTAAATGGCTTTTTTCCTTCGAAATGTCATTTTGCTGTCAGACTGTTCTAAACATGGGAAACATGCGCCCCTTTACAGGCATACTATAGACACCCCCCAGGTATGATATTTAAAGGGATATTACACTTTTATTGTTTGACTTTAAGCATTATTAAAATCACTGCTCCAGAAAAAACGTACGGTTTTAAAACTTTTTTTTGCATTGATCCATGTCCCCTGGGGCAGGACCCAGGTCCCCAAACACTTTTTATGACAATAACTTGCATATAAGCCTTTAAAATTAGCACTTTTGATTATTCATGTTCGTGTCCCATAGACTTTAACGGTGTTCGCGTGTTCGAACGAACTTTTTTCCTGTTCGCATGTCCTGGTGCGAACCGAACAGGGGGGTGTTCGGCTCATCCCTAGAGATGGTCATAGACTGTGGACATGATACTAGAGATGGTCAGAGACTGCAAACATGATACATGAGATGGTCTTATTATGATAATGACAAGCAAACTCTCACCTGGCTAACATGCTGACACCACATTGCAGCAGCAGCCATCAAACACTAGAGCCACAGCCTCAGACGATCCTGCCACAGCCAGGGTGCAGACAGATGATCCCTCTATACACTCTTCTTTCCCCTACTTCAAGCAGGAGAAGCAGACTCATTTGCTTAGAGCGCCCTGCAGTGCATTCTGGGAGGTGTAGTCTCTGCAGAGCGCATGCAGCAGTTAGTGTGTGCTGTGGAGAACTATAAATCCTGTCTTGCAATGTGGTGCCAGCTTTGGGAGAAGGCTAGGACAGTGGTAGAGCTTGATAGAGGCTGCAGCTGATGATTCTCTGTGTTTGGGGGTGTTACAGCTGTTTGGGACCTTTATGGCCCTCCATTACCCCAGTGTTTGCTAGTCCACTCACCCCGTCAGCCTGGGGACACCCAGGGCCATCTTTAATATTGATTGGACCCTGCTCAAACATTTTTTCTGGGCCCCTATCCCAACATCCCAAAAAACAAACACACACTTTAATAATGTAAACATATTAATGTAAACATAAAGATCTGGTTCACACTCATTGACTGCTCCAGGCTCACTGATTGGTTGCTAGAGGTTACTGCACATCATTCCCGCTCACTTATTGGTTGCTTGAGGTTACTGCACATCATTCCCGCTCACTAATTGGTTGCTAGAGGTTACTGCACATCATTACCACTCAATGATTGGTTGCAAGAGGTTACTGCACATCATTACCGCTCACCCATTGGTTGCTAGAGGTTACTGTACAATATTACCACTCAATGATTGGTTGGTAGAGGTTACTGCACATCATTACCGCTCATTGATTTGTTGCTAGAGGTTAGAAAATTGAAAATGGTGCTAATTGTCACAGAAAACCAACTGAACTACCCTACATCCCTAAATTAACAAAAATTGAAAAGCACGATTCCTCTGAGTGGGACTTTGAAAAGGGTAGTTGGCTAATGAGGTGTGAAACGAGTATTAAAAAGTATAAATCATTTAATAAAGTTGTTTAAAACGGTGAGCACATAAAAAATATATAAACAAACAACAATCTTACAATCATAGTCTAAAGGCTGGTAAACAGACAATACAATGAGATTGTACAAGCAGAAAAACCACAACTGATCTGTTGAACTAAAGGTGAGTACAACAGAAGTACCCAACGCATTTCAAGATTTGCAAAGGTTGCTTTCTCTTCATTAGGGGTTTATGCGATTTATCGCAGAACGTGAATACGTCGTACAGTCTGTATAGCTGTTTTATTTGTCATGTATGCAGATTATTTAAACTTGTGCTGCGGCTGTTAGATCAATCGGTCATCGGTTTCAGTGGGATAGATCCACACATCATCCAAAGCGGCAGATCCCAAAGCAGGATGGAGAAATGGTCCCTCACAAAGGACACCCCAGTATCGCAGGTACCCTCTTGCCAGAAAGGATCCATAATAAAAGCAGAAAGATACCAGGGGCCTGCCAAGACTGTCCAGACACCAGGATACACCAGGCGGTTTGCAGAGACCAAGAAAAGGGTCACACACAGCGGCCTGCGGTCTGATGTATGTATGGACGGAATAATAGGTGTATGGGGTAAATCTGCGCAATGAATTGAATGTTTTAGTTATGGATATGACTGCTGCCTCTACACATACAATACCACCTAAGTGGAAAGTATTAGAAAATGGTAAAAAAGCAGGAGTAGTATGGGGCTGCCCTTATGGAGACAAAAAGATATTTTCTTCTTTGTAGTGAATGTATTGCCTAGTGTCCTTATAGAATTGCTTCTAAAACCTGTATGTGTTCAAAAATTGAATAAAACTGTGACTGGTGGCGAATATTGGTGCTCCAATTGTTCAACAAAGGTGCATTGTGCCCTTTAAATTAGGTAATAAAGTAGTTATGGATATGGATACAATATCATCTAGGTGGAAAGTCTTAAAAAGAAAAAAAGAAAAAAGAAAAAAAGGAAAAAGGAAAAAAAATGAAAAAAAGGAAAACAGGATTAATAAGGCGCTGCCCTTATGGAGACAAAAAAAAACTCTCTTTATAATGACTTTATAATTCCTAAAGTGTGTGTGCCAAAAATGAATAAATATGTGACTGGTGCCAAGTCCTTACTGTTAAAAGTACAATTGCAACCTAAGGTGCTTCAATTATTCAACAAAAGTGCATAGTGCAGCATCACTAAAGTGACCAGTGTTAAATCATACAAATCCATACAACACTGTGCAAATTATCCATCATAAATAGTGACTCTTGTGCTGTGACCAGTATTAGTTGGATAGGAAAAGTTCAGTTTTTGAAAAAACAAGTTCTTTTTGGAGTATTTTGTAGTGTTCAATCTTTAAGGGTTAAATATCTGTAGGAAAGCTTCTTATCTAGGTGCTGGTTTCTTTAATTAGTGCCTTGTCTGCATGCTCTGACAATGCTTGCACTCACCAGATTCTCCTTTCCCCTGCAGGGGTATGGATGGTCACAGTGTCTGCCACTGTGTAGCAATCAAGGATATCCCCCAAACTTTACTTGCGTATTGTGGTGTAGTAATTACATGTAAAGGAAAGAAGATATGCCCATCGCGTAAAACCATAGGAGAACTTTTATTAAAACTTAATAGACAAATGTACTCACATTTCAAATGAACAAATCAAGCATGGCAAAAGTTAGCGAATTCCCTTTGTTAGAGGTACTGCAAGACGTTCGTAACCCGCCCTACGCACGTTTCATCGTCAGACTTCTACTGGGGCGTTCATCTTGCTGTACCTCCTGAGTTTAAATAGTGTGGCCAGTAATAAGTGCAATTAGATCGGCGGCCATTTTTGCTAGGATTTTGAAGACCGAAGCCTAATAGGACTGTGCACTGGGTTGTTAGCGGCCATTTTCTTGTGGATATTGCAGACCAAAGCCTAGTAGAACTATCCATTGAGTCCTTATGGCGGCCATTTTCTTGGGGATTTTGTAGACCGAAGCCCGGGTAGCGCGCCTGCGCTTTACTGTTAGTGGGGGAACGTTGAGTCAGAGCTGTCAGCAAAGAACGTCACCCTTGACGCCCGGCCGCATTCTTTCTTCCCCCACTTCATATTGGAATCTAAGCTGACTTCCGGGTCGGTGACACCCCCAAGCCACTACTAATCGTTTTTTTGGAAAAACGTATATGCACATACTGGTCCCACTATTACTCTATGTTCTAAGGTTTAAACATACATATCAAAAATTAGATATTATAAAGGTATTAAAAATTTAAAAATAAATATAAAATAAATTAAAATATATTAAAATATGTTAAAATATGAAAGTACACATTGTGAGTCTTATATATATATTTATATACCTGCATATAACCTGGAGAGGTTGTCCTATATGTGTGTTTTAAAACTAAGATTAGAAGCAGGGAGGGAAGAGGGTGTGTGTATTACCCATAGTCTATGTATAGTTGGGGGCTTTAAATTCCATTCTGTATATGTGCCCCTAAGTGACCTTATTTTGAATTAGAGTGGGGATTGGGGAGTTTCTTAGGAGGTTAAAGTGCATGTTTCAGGTCTCATGGACAGTGAGAAATAGACAATCCAAGGAACAAGAAATAAAAATAATTGATTGTTAAAAAAAATTCTTTAGTTGCTAAGAAATTTTTTCTAGATATTTGTGAGAAAACAGTTTAGATCCACGTCTATGTTCATTCCTGCCGGTTTGAGGGTGTCCATCAGGAAAATCCATTTGGTCTCATTTTGTGAGATTTTGATTTTTTTATTCTCACCTCTCCAATGTCCTTTAATTTTATCGATCCCATAGAATACCATACATGACAGGTCCTTATTGTGATAATCTTTAAAATGTCTTGAGACGCTGTGTTTAGGATATCCGTTTTTGATGTTTGTTACGTGTTCCCTGATTCTAACGTGTAGCTGTCTTGTCGTCCGACCCACGTATTGTATATGGAACGGACATTCCAGTACATAGGTCACATGAGTACTGTTGCAGGTTATGAGCTCTTTTATGTTATATTCTTTGCCATTAGTTGCTGATCTGAATGTTGTTATTTTCCTATTAGTTTTTTTACTGCTTTTACACGGTAGGCATTTTCCGCACTTGAAAAAACCTTTCAGGTTTTTTATTATTTTGATCTGTTTTGGTGGGTCCAGAGCGTTATGCACCAATTTATTTCTGAGTGGAGGGGCTTTTCTGTAGATGAAACTAGGCTTTTTTGGTAATATGGAGTTCAGAATTTTATCTGATTGTAAAATGGACTAGTGTTTCTTGATTATGGACTCTGTGATTTTATATTGTCTATTGTAGCCCGTTAAGAAGGCCATGCCTATGTTTTTGTCCTTTTTCTTGATGTTACCGGCTGGTTTTCCTTCTATTAGTGTATTTCTGTCCATTTTTTTCACCTTTTCCTTCAGGTTTATTAGCTCCCTTTTGTTATAGCCTTTTTCAACAAACCTCTTAATTATGATATCTGCTTGTTCTTCATAATCTTTTCCATTGCTACAGTTTCTATGTATCCGCATTAGTTGTCCCTTTGGAATGTTTCCTATCCATTGTGGATGGTGACAGCTGCTGGTTGGGATGTACCCATTCCTGTCAGTACTTTTAAAGAAGGTCCTTGTCTTCAGGTTTCCATTTTCTTTGTAAATCTGTAAATCTAGGTAGTTAATGCTTTGTTTGTTCCAGCTACCGGAAAAGGAAATTCCATATGCATTGCAGTTGATTTCATCGAAAAAGGCTTGTAGTTCTCCCTCGGTACCCCTCCACACAATGACTCATATGACAATGATGTCGTCTATATATCGACGGTATAGTTTCAGGTTTTTTCTCCTTATGCTGAAAATTTGTTCTTCCTCCCATCTGTTGAAAAAAATATTTGCTACGCTCGGGGCATATTTTGCCCCCATGGCTACTCCCTTGGTTTGGGTATAGTAGTCCCCTTTATGCCAAAAATAATTATGGCTCATGGCCATTTTTAAGCCTTCCGTGATATATTTAATTTGCTCTCCTTTTAGATCAGTTTGCTTGTGTAGAGCCCACTCAACACTGCTAAGGCCGTCATCTTGTCTGATGTTTGTATACAGGGAGTCAACGTCTATGGTCACTAAAAGATCTTCTTGTTCTACTTTAAAATCTATTAATTCCTTAATCAATTGTCTGCTGTCCTTCAAATATGATTTTCCCTCTGAGACTAGTGGTTGTAGAAATCCGTCTAAGTATGCCCCCAATCTTGAGAATAACGATTCTATGCCACTAATTATTGGCCTCCCTGGTGGGTTAGATTGATTTTTGTGTATCTTAGGCACATAGTAGATCACTGGGGTCTTTGCTGTTTCTGGGGTTAGGTACGTGGCTTCTTTTTTTGTTAATATTCCTCTTTTTTCTCCTCTTTGGATGTACGCCTTTAATAATTTTTTTCTTTTTAACACTTTCTACCTAGATGATATTGTATCCATATCCATAACTACTTTATTACCTAATTTAAAGGGCACAATGCACCTTTGTTGATCAATTGGAGCACCAATATTCGCCACCAGTCACAGTTTTATTCAATTTTTGAACACATACAGGTTTTAGAAGCAATTCTATAAGGACACTAGGCAATACATTCACTACAAAGAAGAAAATATCTTTTTGTCTCCATAAGGGCAGCGCCATACTACTCCTGCTTTTTTACCATTTTCTAATACTTTCCACTTAGGTGGTATTGTATGTGTAGAGGCAGCAGCCATATCCATAACTAAAACTAAAACATTCAATTCATTGCGTGGATTTACCCCATACACCCCATTTACGTCTATTACGCTAAACAAAAAATCTGCAGCAATGGATATTTTTAAATATACCAACAATAGAACTATCTAATAGAGGTCTTTAATCAAGAACAAGTGGTCAACAAACAGGATATAGACGGTCTTTTCAAACAGCTTAAACATAACATTGAGAAACAATTAAGGGTTTGGTGGGATGTGGCCACCTTGGGAATGTATATTTCCCAGAATATTACACCAAGAAGACTTAAGTGGGACATCTCACCAAACGATGCAGTTAATAACAAAGAACTGATGGAAGAATGGTACAGGTTTTTCAATGAAAGCGAAAATGCTTTACTACAGAAACTAATAGTACGGAGACAACATAAACTAAAGAATATAGAATCTGAGATCCTACAATTAAGAGACCAATTGATACCGTTTCAAGAATCTAAGGAATATAAGGACAAATAAAATAACCTACAGAAAGCAATGAAGAAATATGACAAGGAAATACAACAGAAAAAGCAAAAAAAGTTTAAGCGAGATGTATTAGATTACAAAAATCAACACGTCTACAAGTGGCAATCAGATGAAAATTATATGGAAGAGGATCTTAACATCTCATTAATGGAAGAATCGAGGGAAAGCTCAATAGAAAGGGACAATACACCATGGCAGGAAGTAAGACCTACCCAAGCAAGAAACATCGCTGAAGGAGGAACAACCCCAAGAATTTGAAGGGAATGAGAAAGCCCGGGACGTAACTTCAGACAATCTGGAAGATATGATAACAGAACACACCAATATAATATCGTTCCATTTACACCCAGGACCCCGAGATATCATAACAGATATTCTCCATTAAGGGATGACTATGAACATCACAATACCCCATATGGAGAAACGCAACAAAGAAGGGGTTTTTTTCAACAGAATATAGAGGGAGACCTCCAACACCCAGGAGAGGACCACCAGTACACAGGGGATACAATGCATCCCAAAGGGAGAGAAGGCCCTACAGAGGACAAAGAGAATGGAGACCCTTCAGATTCCCCTACAGAAGCCAAAACTATGGATGGAATCCAAGGGTAACCAGAAACATAGATACAAGGAACAGAGAAAGGGAGGAGGAAAATCAACGGGAGGAGAAGACAGATCATACCTACAGACCACCGAAATGGTCAAGAAGAAACGATACAGAGGAAAGAGAGGGGGGACTAAGAAAAAGAAGAAGGGAATATTAGGAAGTGGCATTTTTAATCTAAGGGATGTAAGTTTTAATGAAGAAGAAATGAAAGTTTTGGATTTGGGCCTGAAATATGCTCCGGACAAAGAATTGGACAAATTTGAGGTGTATATAGACCTACAAAAATTCGTAAGGAAACTAAATATTAAAAAATTCTTTGCAGTAAAAAGGAAGGAAAAGGACCAATTTAATCAAGAGATTCCCTACTACAAACATTCAACATCCAAAGAGGAGAAAAAAGAGGAATATTAACAAAAAAAGAAGCCACGTACCTAACCCCAGAAACAGCAAAGACCCCAGTGATCTACTATGTGCCTAAGATACACAAAAATCAATCTAACACACCAGGGAGGCCAATAATTAGTGGCATAGAATCGTTATTCTCAAGATTGGGGGCATACTTAGACGGATTTCTACAACCACTAGTCTCAGAGGGAAAATCATATTTGAAGGACAGCAGACAATTGATTAAGGAATTAATAGATTTTAAAGTAGAACAAGAAGATCTTTTAGTGACCATAGACGTTGACTCCCTGTATACAAACATCAGACAAGATGACGGCCTTAGCAGTGTTCAGTGGGCTCTACACAAGCAAACTGATCTAAAAGGATAGCAAATTAAATATATCACGGAAGGCTTAAAAATGGCCATGAGCCATAATTATTTTTGGCATAAAGGGGACTACTATACCCAAACCAAGGGAGTAGCCATGGGGGCAAAATATGCCCCGAGCGTAGCAAATATTTTTCTCAACAGATGGGAGGAAGAACAAATTTTCAGCATAAGGAGAAAAAACCTGAAACTATACCGTCGATATATAGACGACATAGTCATTGTGTGGAGGGGTACCGAGGGAGAACTACAAGCCTTTTTCGATGAAATCAACTGCAATGCATATGGTAGCTGGAACAAACAAAGCATTAACTACCTAGATTTACAGATTTACAAAGAAAATGGAAACCTGAATACAAGGACCTTCTTTAAAAGCACTGACAGGAATGGGTACATCCCAACCAGCAGCTGTCACCATCCACAATGGATAGGAAACCTTCCAAAGGGACAACTAATGCGGATACATAGAAACTGTAGCAATGGAAACGATTATGAAGAACAAGCAGATATCATAATTAAGAGGTTTGTTGAAAAAGGCTATAACAAAAGGGAGCTAATAAACCTGAAGGAAAAGGTGAAAAAAATGGACAGAAATACACTAATAGAAGGAAAACCAGCCGGTAACATCAAGAAAAAGGACAAAAACATAGGCATGGCCTTCTTAGCGGGCCACAATAGACAATATAAAATCACAGAGTCCATAATCAAGAAACACTGGTCCATTTTACAATCAGATAAAATTCTGAACTCCATATTACCAAAAAAGCCTAGTTTCATCTACAGAAATGCCCCTCCACTCAGAAATAAATTGGTGCATAACGCTCTGGACCCACCAAAACAGATTAAAATAATAAAAAACCTGAAAGGTTTTTTCAAGTGCGGAAAATGCCTACCGTGTAAAAGCAGTAAAAAAACTAATAGGAAAATAACAACATTCAGATCAGCAACTAATGGCAAAGAATATAACATAAAAGAGCTCATAACCTGCAACAGTACTCATGTGATCTATGTACTGGAATGTCCGTGCCATATACAATACGTGGGTCGGACGACAAGACAGCTACACGTTAGAATCAGGGAACACGTAACAAACATCAAAAACGGATATCCTAAACACAGCGTCTCAAGACATTTTAAAGATTATCACAATAAGGACCCGTCATGTATGGTATTCTATGGGATCGATAAAATTAAAGGACATTGGAAAGGTGAGAATAAAAAAAACAAAATCTCACAAAATTAGACCAAATGGATTTTCCTGATGTACACCCTCCAACCGGCAGGAATGAACATAGACGTGGATCTAAACTGTTTTCTCACAAATATCTAGAAAAAATTTCTTAGCAACTAAAGAAATTTTTTTTTAACAATCAATTATTTTTATTTCTTGTTCCTTGGATTGTCTATTTCTCACTGTCCATGAGACCTGAAACATGCACTTTAACCTCCTAAGAAACTCCCCAATCCCCACTCTAATTCAAAATAAGGTCACTTAGGGGCACATATACAGAATGGAATTTAAAGCCCCCAACTATACATAGACTATGGGTAATACACACACCCTCTTCCCTCCCTGCTTCTAATCTTAGTTTTAAAACACACATATAGGACAACCTCTCCAGGTTATATGCAGGTATATAAATATATATATAAGACTCACAATGTGTACTTTCATATTTTAACATATTTTAATATATTTTAATTTATTTTATATTTATTTTTAAATTTTTAATACCTTTATAATATTTAATTTTTGACATGTATGTTTAAACCTTAGAACATAGAGTAATAGTGGGACCAGTATGTGCATATACTTTTTTCCAAAAAAACGATTAGTAGTGGCTTGGGGGTGTCACCGACCCGGAAGTCAGCTTAGATTCCAATATGAAGTGGGGGAAGAAAGAATGCGGCCGGGCGTCAAGGGTGACGTTCTTTGCTGACAGCTCTGACTCAACGTTCCCCCACTAACAGTAAAGCGCAGGCGCGCTACCCGGGCTTCGGTCTACAAAATCCCCAAGAAAATGGCCGCCATAAGGACTCAATGGATAGTTCTACTAGGCTTCGGTCTGCAATATCCACAAGAAAATGGCCGCTAACAACCCAATGCACAGTCATATTAGGCTTCGGTCTTCAAAATCCTAGCAAAAAAGGGCCGCCGATCCAATTGCACTTATTACTGGCCACACTATTTAAACTCAGGAGGTACAGCAAGATGAACGCCCCAGTAGAAGTCTGACGACGAAACGTGCGTAGGGCGGGTTATGAACGTCTTGCAGCACCTCTAACAAAGGGAATTCGCTAACCTTTGCCATGCTTGATTTGTTCATTTGAAATGTGAGTACATTTGTCTATTAAGTTTTAATAAAAGTTCTCCTATGGTTTTATGCGATGGGCATACCTTCTTTCCTTTACATGTAATTACTACACCACAATATGCAAGTAAAGTTTGGGGGATATCCTTGATTGCTACACAGTGGCAGACACTGTGACCATCCATACCCCTGCAGGGGAAAGGAGAATCTGGTGAGTGCAAGCATTGTCAGAGCATGCAGACAAGGCACTAATTAAAGAAACCAGCACCTGGATAAGAAGCTTTCCTACAGATATTTGACCCTCAAAGATTGAACACTACAAAATACTCCAAAAATAACTTGTTTTTTCATAAACTGAACTTTTCCTATCCAACTAATACTGGTCACAGCACAAGAGTCACTATTTATGATGGATAATTTGCACAATGTTGTATGGATTTGTATGATTTAACACTGGTCACTTTAGTGATGCTGCACTATGCACTTTTGTTGAATAATTGAAGCACCTTAGGGTGCAATTGTACTTTTAAAAGTAAGGACTTGGCACCAGTCACATATTTATTCATTTTTGGCACACACACTTTAGGAATTATAAAGTCATTATAAAGAGAGTTTTTTTTTTTGTCTCCATAAGGGCAGCGCCATATTATTCCTGTTTTCCTTTTTTTCCTTTTTTTCCTTTTTTTCCTTTTTCCTTTTTTCTTTTTTCTTTTTTTCTTTTTAACACTTTCCACCTAGATGATATTGTATCCATATCCATAAATACTTTATTACCTAATTTAAAGGGCACAATGCACCTTTGTTGAACAATTGGAACACCAATATTCGCCACCAGTCACAGTTTTATTCAATTTTTGAACACATACAGGTTTTAGAAGCAATTCTATAAAGACACTAGGCAATACATTCACTACAAAGAAGAAAATATCTTTTTGTCTCCATAAGGGCAGCGCTATACTACTCCTGTATGGACGGAATAAGACAGATCCACACTCAATCCAAGCTGGCAACAACACGTGTCAAACTCAGAGGAATCGTGCTTTTCAAATTTTGTTGCTAGAGGTTATTGCACATCATTACTGCTCACTCATTGGTTGCTAGAGGTTACTGCAGATTATTACCACTCACTGGTTGCTAGAGGTTACTGCACATTATTACTGCTCACTGATTGGTTGCTATAGGTTACTGCTTATCACTCACTGATTGGTTGCTAGAGGTTACTGCACATTATTACTGCTCACTGATTGTTTGCTAGAGGTTAAAGCACGTCATTACCTCTCACTGGGTGGCAGGGCAGTATTGTGGTGTGTGTGATGCAACTGTAAGGGTACAGTTGGTTGGATGACAGGATACAGTTTGGGCTGATGGTGGCAGCATTGGTGTGAAAGGCTGAGATCATATCTCCCCTATAATAATTGGGGGTAGGGTGATAGGATGCCAGAGGTGGGGTACATGAGGGGCGAGGATGATAATGGCAGGAGGCAGGGTTGTAGGATGCCAGAGATGGGGTAGAAAGGGATGATGGGGATGTTGATGACAATGAGTGGGCTGGTAGGATGTGAGTAGAGGGGGATGATGATGACAGTGGGTGGGGTTGTAGGAAGCTGGCAGTGGGGTACAGAGGGGATGAAGATAAGGATGATGATGGGTAAGGTGGTTGGATGCTAGAGGTGGGGTACAGGGGGATGATGGGAATGTTAATGACAGGGAGCAGGATGTCAGAGGTGGGGTATGGGATGATGATGATAGTGGGTGGAGTGGTAGGAAGCTGGCAATAGGGTACAGGTGGGATGATGATGATGGGGATGGGGTGGTAGGAAGCTGAAAGTGGGGTACAGGGGGATGAAGATGACAGGGGGTGGGGTGGTAGGAAGCTGGTAGAGGTGTGCAGGGGGGGAAGGAAGATGACAGGGGGTGGGGTGGTGGGATGCCAGGAACAGGGGGATTATGATGAGGATGGAGATAATGGTGACAGGGGATGGGGTGGCGGGATGCCAGGCACAGGGGGATTAGGATGAGGATGAAGATGATGGTGACAGGGGATAGGGTGGTAGGATGCTAGGAACAGGGGGATTATAATGAGGATGGAGATGATGGTGACAGTGGGTGGGGCAGCGGGATGCCAGGAACAGGGGAATTATGATAAGGATGGAGATGATGGTGACAGGGGATGGGGTGGCGGGATGCCAGGAACAGGAGGATGATTATGAGTATGGAGATGATAGTGACAGGGGGTGGGGTGGCGGGATGTTTAGTTTTGATTCGTTATTACATAAATTAGTTAAGTTAAATTTGTTTCATTCGTTTAATTCGTTTTTGATTTGAAAAGTTTTCAAATTGATTCAAAAAGTTTTCAAATCAATTTTGAATAGTTTTCGAATTCAAAAAGTTTTCAAATTCGAAAAGTTTTCCAATTTCCAAAAAAGAATAAAATAGAATAGAAAGTAAAGGAATAGAATAGAAAAAGAAAATAGTTTTTTTCTATTCTATTCCTTTATTTTCTATTCTATTTTTTTCTGTTTGGAAATTGAAAAACTATTCGAATTCGAAAAGTATTTAAAAACTATTCGAATTTCGTCCAAATTTTTTTTTTTTTTGCTATTTCGGATTCATTTAAGTTTGGTGCTATTCTAATTCGGAAATTCGGATACATACAAATTTCTGAATAACTTTAATAATTTTAATTTGGAACGGACCACACATGTCTAATGATGAGGATGGAGATGATGGTTACAGGGGTGGGATGGTGGGATGTCAGGAACAGGGGGATGATGAGGATGGAGATGATGGTGACAGGGGGAGGAGTGGTGGTATGCCAGGAACAGGAACAGGGGTATGATGAGGATGGAGATGATGGTGACAGGGGGTAGGGTGGAGGGATGCCAGAAACAGGGGGATGATGAGGAGGATAATAAGGTAACAAGCAGCTGGTAGCAGTGATTTTTGGGGCGCCCTTGCTTGCTATCACTGTCAGTGTCAGGCACGGGCAGCAGGACTGTCATGCAATACCTTGAGGCTCTGGCCGACTGGCTCCTCGATGATTGCCAGGCGGCGGCACCAGCTCTGGCAGGTCCATCATGGAGAGGAGATCGGGGAGCTACTCCGCCGCTACAGCTGTGGGCATTATCCGTGCTCTCCACATGGCAGAGATCCGCGGAGCGCTGCAGAAGAGGAGGAGCCAGAGGAGAGGAGTACCTAGAGCCACCCACTGACCCTTGGACCTTGTGCAGTGCTCAGGCAGTCAGTCTGCCCCCTGGACAGGGAAAACTATGCACAGGCACCGGGGGACATTCCCTGCCACTGCTACACATGTGTTAGGCAGATTAGCTGGCTGGGAGCTCGACCGCCTAATCTGCCTAATTAGAGAGCTGCCTCTGGACTTGGCTAATTTTAACCTGGGCCGAAAGTCATATAATTTAAAATTCACTATGCATCAAAAAAACAATCTATCCCATTCTTTCATACAACTGTGATAATTGAAAGTGATGGTGCTATCAACACCACCTTATATTGTAAAGAAACAGCAGGGAATACCCTTTTACACTCTACAAGTTTTTAAAACCGCCCCCCTAGTCAATAGAATCCCTTATGGCCAGTATCTAAGACTACGTAGGATATGCTCAGATGACAATTTGTTTAAACAAGAAGCAGATTTGCTAAGTGAAAGGCTAAGTAGTCGAGGATATTCCAAAGCTTCCATAAAAAAGGCGTTTAAAAGAGCATTAAAACAGTCCAAAAGAGAAGCCCTATCTAAAAGAGTTAGGCAAACTGATGATGAAACTACTCAGGTTATAATAACCTATAACCAGAGGTGGCTCTCTAATTAGGCGAAATAGGCGGTAGCCTCAGGCCTCGCAGTCACAGGGGCCTCGCACAGCTGGCTAGTTTACCTAATTAGAGAGCCGCCTCTACCAGCAGCAGAGATCTCCGCCATCACACAGTCCCGAGTCCCCTCGCTCTGCTACAGGGAGAGATAAAGGCTTCGAGTGAGACGTGTGATCGGAGCTCACGTACATTTCCGGATCACAGACAGGGAGAGCCGCTCAGTAGAGCCTGCTCTGACAGATCTCCCCCCTCCCCCTGCTGCCCACACAGCCAGACAGAAGAGGAGAGAGAGCTTCTGCTCCTCCTCCTCCCGCCCTCTCCTCCTGTGTCTGTCCCGCCCACTCTCCTCGGCAGTGTTCTCTGTTCTGCCTCAGAGAAGGGGATGTGTGGGCTGGAAGATTCAAGCTGAACCCCAGCAAACAGAAAATAAAAAGGGGAGTCTGATGATCCATCCATCCAGTCCCTCCTGCCTCCCAGTGAGTACACTGATGTAGGGGATGCTCTTCCTTCCCTTCTTCCTCCATCCCCCTCACTTTCTTTCTTTCTTTCTTTCTTTCTTTCCTTTTTTCTTTCTTCCCTTCTTTCTTTTCTTTCTTTCCTTCCACCTTTCCTTTCTTTCCATTCTTTTTCTTTCTTTTTTCTCTCCTTCCATCTTTTCTTTCTTTCTTTTTTTTCCTTTCATCTCTCCTTTCTTCTTTTTTTCTTTCCATTCTTTCTTTCTTTCTTTCTTTCTTTCTTTCTTTCTTTCCTTCTTTTTCCTTTTTTCTTTTCTTTCTTTCGTTCGTTTTTTCTTTTCTTTTCTTTTCTTTTCTTTTCTTTCTTTCCATCCTTCCTTCCTTCCTTCCTTCCTCTCTTTCTTTCTCCACCCATCCCCCTTTATTTCTCTCTTTGTGACAGCCTACCAGAATAGGTAGGATCTGTGAGAGCAGCTTCCCTGTGCAGCTCTGCTTGAGGAAAATATATATTTATTATGTCCACTTACCTACCCCCTGTACTGTCCACTCCCCTATACTGTACCCTCCTAATACAGTTCATTTTCATCCCTTGAATTATTTTTCCCATTATGGGAGTGAGTGGGGCCTCATGTCTAAGTTTTGCCTAAGGCCTCACAAAATCTAGAGCCACCTCTGCCTATAAGCATCAACACTCCTGTATTCGGGGAATTCTTTAAAAACCACTGGAATCTACCTACCAATGATTCTATTCTCCAGAAATATACTGGTGAAAGACCTAACATTACCAGCAACTGTGAAGGGTAACATGTATAGGCAACAAGTCAGGGGTTAACAGAACCACATATCATAAATCTCTATGTTAGTATGTCTGACATCATAAAAAGGGTTTGTAGCTCATCGCATCATTTAAACCAGGGGGCAGTGTAGCCCCCAGTATATGAATCCAATGCATTCCCTTTGCAGGATCTTTTTGTCATGATCACCACCACTTGGAATATTCTCCAATGCCGCAAATTTTACTACAATGTTGTTTTTGGAGTGCATGAGTTTACATAACTATTGGCGTATGTAGTAGATTACTATTGATGTAATACACATAATATTTTATTCTGCGCCAAAAGGCGCATTTAGTTTTGCCAACATAAAAACTCCCACACTCACAGAACATGACATACACCACGCCAACTGTCTGACAGTTGACGCCTATACATGTTACCCTTCGCAATTGTCACATTGCGGCAATGCACTATTTCTGTTTATATGTTTGTCATGTTTACTTATATGTTTGCCTTATGGTCTTGCTCTTTCCAGGGTGGGGTTCAAGTTTGTTCACACATTTGATTCTAATTTGCCCCTGTGTGGTGTTATTATGCATGCATGTTGTGCGGTGGGTACGTTTGGTTGGCTGTACCATGGGGTTGATGCCACCTAATCTGGTTGAGGTGCCCGCTGCTCCACCGCTGCCCGCTTTTTGTGTGTATTACAGGGACCACTTGTCTCTGAGTGTACACTGCAGCTGCCGCTGTGTTAATGCCATTTGCCCTAATGGACATTTCTTCCTCTGTTCACGCCTCCTCACTCACAATGTTTACCTCGTCAATGCGAGATACTGCGCATGTGCGATGATGAGGTCATGAAGTGGTGACGTCATTTGACGTCAGGTCCATTTTAGTGGACACTTTCTTCCATTCCTGCCCCTTTACTTGGACTGTATACTATCGGGAATGTGGGACACTGCGCATGTGCAATGAGGCGGATGTGACGCGGTGGCGTTTTCTGACGTCAAGTGCACGTCTTTCGGCACGTTTTGGCGCCAAATCAGCTTTTTAAGCAGATACACACAACCCTTCCTCTAACAAGCTGCGGGGACACCTATGCTGTACAGAGTGGGGTTCAAGGTAAGCCATATAGATGATGTGACTGACTTAGCTCTGTCGGAGGCTATTTAAACACTTTAGTGATGGCTGCTGATGCACCAAACAGTTGATTTATGGTAATTTGCATTGCATTATAGGGCGCTCCGCAGCGCTTGAATTTGCCATGAATGCCACATATGTTCAGTTCGTATGTGAACAAACGAACACCCGATGTTCGAGTTGAACTTTCGTTCGATTTGAACATCAGGACCATCCCTACTAATCATACTACTACTCAGATGGGCACTGCTGTGTTTTCCTGCCCCTACACTCCTAAACCTTGTGGACAGCCTTCCAAGAAGAGTTCAATCTAAAAAGGGTGGGCCAACTCAATATTGAACCCTATGGACTAATACTAGGATCCCATTAAACTTCCTGTGCGTATAAAGGCAAGCATCCCTATACCTTTGGGAATATGTATGTGTATGATAGTTGTTGCCATAGAGTGCCCCAGAAACAATAGTGCTCATTTTCTTTTTTTATTCCACCTAAAATAAAGTGACACTAACTGACACTTTTACTAGTTTAAAAATGTTTTAAAAAATCCTACCCAAAATACACTGACCCTGACCTGACTACTGCTCTTAATTTGGAAGGTAGTGTGAGCTTTCACTTTAGAGACACAATCAACTAAATAATATTAAACTGTAGCATGGCTCATGTATGTCTTTTATAGACACAGGATGATTGCTGTTGTTGCTTTCCTTCCTTCCTGTAACATGCTATTGTTTCTAGCTGTAGCACAATTATTTTAAAGTCTAAAGCTAGACATACACTGATCAAAATGTCACTGGTTCAGCATTTACTAGCCAAATTTCAGTCTGTGGCTTTCCTTGCTCAACAGTTAAAGAGGCATGTTGGAAAACTTTTCTTGATCAGTGGCTGCAGCAAATCAGTTGCAGCCACTGATCAGTGTATTCTGACAACGACTGATCCCACTATCAGAATACAATGTTCCGGCAGGGGAGATTGCTCCCCTAGGCTAATAGTCAAGGGATTGTGAAATAAATGACATGAAAGGCCAGGCACTGCCCTGGGGAACATGTACCAAAAAAAAGCAACATTTCTGTTTGGTAGGGAGCAGTTAAACATTAAAGTTGTATTCCAGACAAAACTGAAATTTTGTCCATGATTAGTATGTTAAATATGTTTAACTTTGATATAATGCGTCTTCAGGCTAGCTGAATGTCTAGTTTAGAAACTCTAACCTGAGCTAGACAATCAGTTGCCTTCTCTTGTTTAACAACAACGGTTTCTCTATTCAGCTGAATTTGCCAAATGTCATGCACTTCCTGAAACCATTGTTGGTCTTTCTTAGAGAAATCCAGACTTGGTTTCTTTAAACCCGCCCCTGTCCTGCCCAGTCCCGGGCAGCACCCCCCACATCCCTCCCAGCCTTCAGCTCACACACACGAACACATATTTAGATGTGTGTTTCTAAACACATAAAGAAACTCATATTCCCTGCAGGTGAAGCCAGTGCAGCAATGGCTGTAGAAGAGTCAGGATCAGAGATTGTGGAAGTCATATTACTCAATGCGTTCTGTTGTTGTGGAAATTACTGTTTAGCAAGGGCCATCAATTATGTAAGTGACTATCCACCAGGTAGCAACGTCACTGCAGGAGACATGCCCAGGAGCCATGAACAGTGGGGAAGATTGGAGTTAGAAAGGTCAAATGACAGGTGGCCATTTTAACAAGAAAAAAAGTGAACACATTTTTAAAGTTTTCACAATACGGATTAGATGACAATATGGTTTATGTTTGATTAATGCTTTTTGGTGGGGATGCCTTTTCTTCTACTTTAAATAAGAATTATTTTCATTAACATGATTGTTGGATGCCCAGAATCTGCTTGTGAAGTAGTGTATCAGGTATGTATTTTAGGAGGATGCTCGATGAGCAGGCCACATGCCCTCAAAATGAGGGGTACCGTGCCAGAACCAGAAGGCCCTCTGTAACAAAAGGGGCATCCAGACACAACCCTGACATATGAATGCATAAGGGGTACATAGTCATATGTCCATACTGGACACTCCTTCTTTAGTGCACTCCCTCCCTCTCTCTGAAGCTGTGCCTGTCACTCCGACAGGTGCATGCCTGAGCAGTTTTGTACTAGGGGTAAGTGGAGAATAATGGGGACTAGTTCCCCAAAGGTCCGCTTTACTTTTGATTAACAGTGCATGGCAGTGGGCAGATCCATAGTCGCAATTCAGTCCAATTGAAGTTGTGAGAAGTAATGAACACACAACAATATCCTACCCCTGCATAGCAACTCTGAGTTGGCCTCAGTTACTACCAATTTTCTTATGTAAGAACCTGCAGTAATTCTTTCAGAATTTGTTGCAGCCATGGTGACAGATTCTACAAGTGGTGGTAGTAAGTACTACTTGAATCTGTCACCGTGAGCTTGTTGTCGGAAAGTCCAGTGTGTATGCTCCATCGAACATTTGCTGATGGAATTTCTGCACACAAATGTTTGAGAGCAGGTTCTCAAATTTTCCGACAACATAACTTTGTTGTCCAATCGAAAGTCCGATCTTGTGTACACAAGTCTGCGCACAAAAGTCCACGCATGCTCAGAATCAAGTATGAGACAGAAGCGCTCGGTCTTGTAAAACTAGCGTTCGTAATGGACATAGCACATTTGTCACACTGCAAATTTGGAAATCTTTCAATGCAGCGCATTCTCTTTATAATCCTTCTTTATAATGCTAGAATAATGAAGTTGCTTTGCTGCTAATATTCACACAGAGTTCTGACAAACTGATTTTTTATTATTTCTCGTGATCTCATGAATAATCTTTGTTTTTTTTGTTTTTTTGTTTTTTTTTTATCAAGATCTCCAGATCTCCAGAAAAAACTTTTTTTTTTTTATAGTGATCTCCTTTTTTTTCTTTTTCTTTAATTTCATTTCATTTCTTTTTATATTTTTGAAATGTACCTGCCTACTCACAAAGAAACTGTCCTTTTTGAAGTAAAACACATAGCCAAGTATTTGTCAAAACAAAATTTTTAAATTTATTAGGGGTCCTAAAAAAATAAAGAGAAAGGCAACGCTGGAGAAACAGTTGGAATTGGTGAAGCCTCAGGGCAGACATCAATTATTTGACAGGCCACATTTTTAACCTGAGGAGCCCATTTAATAGGGAGCACAATATGGTCCAGGTCTCTGAGAGATCGGGAGCAGCAGCAGATGAAATATATGTCCCGAGGCTGTGGTCTTACAACAGCCTGCATCTTTTGCCAGACCACAACAAACCCAGGCCATCATTCTCAACACTTCCTTCCACGCTACCCTCCAGGCTGCTGTGGAGGGTTGGGTGGCTGTGGTGGTGTTGCTGGAGGTGGTGGTGGTGTTCCTGGAGGTGGTGGAAGAGTATGGTCCAACTCACACACGTGGCTTTTATTTGTGAGTTGGCCCCTCATCCCCTTGTTTAGGGCCTCAAGTATTACCTCCTTACAGATGAAATGTTGGCCCTCCTCCATTCCTTCCAATTTGCTGGCCGTCACACAGCCAAGGGCCACCAGGAGTTGTTGTGAGGACCGCAGTAGTCTGCCGAATCAAAGTAGTCGCTGACTCCTTCAGGTTCCTCGCCTTCCACGTACTTTTTGTTGGAAGGCAGAGGGGAGGAACCTGGGATTCGGTCAGGCTGCTTTCCATGGCCACTTCCAGGCTGAGACTTTCCATGGCCTCCACCTGGCTGAGACTTTCCTGTGTATGAAAATGGGACATAGTTTTAGTTTTTTGATCATCAATCACACACTATTTTGAGCTCATGACTGTTGCAAATTGAATTTATATACACTGCGCATGCGTGAAACACAGACCCTGACCTTCTTTCTAGTGTATTCCCCGCCCCTTCTCTTTTGGTGCAGTGGGAGAGCACATGGTGGAAAGACAGCAGGTGCATGCAGAAAGCAGCAACGAGGAGGAAAGCCTGGAGCAATAAACGTCCCGATGCAGGAGCAGATATAAGGCCTCAAATATGTCCTTTGTAGAGATGGTGGACATCTTGAAGAGGACCGACTATGATGAGAAGCATGGACCTTACCCAAACCCAAATGTGATAAAGGCCAAGATCATGACTAAAGTTGTGAGAAATCTGCACAGGAATTTTGGTATACGATGATCCAAGGAGCAATTGAGGAAGCGCTGGTCAGACCTCAAATTGAGGAAGCACGATCAGTACAGAAGGATCAAAAAAGTGCTTCATAAAAGTATTTGTTGTGTGTTCCAATTATTATAATTACTTTCGTGCTGCTCCATGTGCTTTTCTTTACTGTTGTACAGTTTAAAATTGCAAGTTTGAGGTTCATGGGCACAGTAATCGTTCCTATTAAATATTGTTCGTTCGACCACTAATACAACGTTTTTGTCAGATGCAGGTTAACTACATTTGTTTCTTGCCTATTTCTATGAAAATACATTTAGTACATTGTTGTCTAGATGGGTTTGTAACTATAATGAAATGCAAACTTAATTCAGTGTAAGGAGAGGACACTCAGCAGCTGTTTACACATCTTAACGCAGGAGCACTAGTGTGGGACACCAGAACACCCTTTTTATGGTGTCCCACACAGGTGCTCCAGTGGATACTAGGGGTCTCTCCATGTGTGAAATTTTAACAAAACAGGTAAGTATTGCAGCTTTGGAAAGGGAAAACATTGTGTCTTCAACTTGGAACTCTGCCAAAACAGACAATTTGACGACACTTCCAAGCAGTGTTTCATATTACTATTTCTTGCCTCAAATATCTGTGTGCTAAGTATACCTTTTTTGTATTCACATAGGGGAGAAAAGAATTGGGACATCTGGGAACGCCAGGCACCCCTACATCTCATGAAGAAGGGGAAATCCTAACACACCATGAAGATGCGGATTCCGAGGTACATGAAGTGGGCGAAATAGTGACCACAACAGGCCAGTGTCTGAGACCACAGCTTCAGGTAATAGATGTATGCCTGCATATTTATAATACATGGTGTGTATTTTTCTTTTTTTTAGGTGATGTGGATGTTGTGGAAGAAGAAACTCACTTCAACAGTGCAAGTGCACAGATCCTAATTAGCGAAATAATGGTGTGCAATCGTGAATTAGAGAAGGTCAAGGAAAGCATCAATGATGTTGAAAAAAAACTCACCAACATCATTGATGTTTTAGCCAAATAACAACCAAAAAAAAAGTAAATGTTGTCGTTATTTTTTACATTTTTATCAACATTTTTAAGTAATTTGAAAGCCAAATTTTGAAGATGCACACAGTGTGTCAACATGTGCTATCAGCCATCATGGGATATCAATGTACATGTTTTGTGGGTGCAACCCCTTCCTCTCATCAACTTTAGTTGCGAGGAAGGGGTTGCACCCACAAAACACGTACATTGATATCCCATGATGGCAGAAAGCACATGTTGACACACTGTGTGTCTTTTCCCTACATCTATAAAAATAGATGTAGGGAAAAAGACACACATTTTAGGCATGGGATCATGATGGGAATCCATATTTTTGAGTACCAAATTGTGTGCATCTTCAAAATTTGGCTTTTACAGGGGTGACATCACCCCATCTGATGAAGACAAAATCAACACAGTTTTGACATACTAATGTCTCATATTTCCTTCACTTTATCAAAGTTGAACTTTGTAAGTTCCTAAATTGTGTATGTTATGGTTTTAAACATGCCTGTTTAGCGACAAAAAGGCTATATACTGTCACACATACATGTTATACACTAAAGATGTTGGTTTGTTAAAAAACCTTTTTATAATGCACATGTGAATGTGCTTGGAGTAAAATGTTTTATACTCAACAATGTGTGGCTTCTTCTTTCAATGCTCAATACCAGTTTTTGGAGTAAGTTGGTGTAGTTACATTGACAATGGGGGTTATTTATTACAGGCAAATCCACTTTGCACTACAACTGCACTTTCAGTGCAGTTTCAGTTCACTTTCAAGTGCACTTGCAGTGCACTTGTAGTGCAAAGTCAATTTGCCTCTAGTAAATAACCCCCACAGTGCTCCAAAATTTGCCTCAATAAGGCCATTTTAGGGACTCCAAACAATTATTTCATGGAGTTGAAAAGGATGAATATTTTTATCATTAATGCATTACATACAT
The DNA here is from genome assembly GCF_042186555.1 of Aquarana catesbeiana. Classification (NCBI taxonomy): domain Eukaryota; kingdom Metazoa; phylum Chordata; class Amphibia; order Anura; family Ranidae; genus Aquarana; species Aquarana catesbeiana. Next base: position 366,985,836 of record NC_133326.1, on the reverse strand, counting down.
TAACAACAAAAACATTGTGTGTGTGTAGCAGACCCATAGCACAACATAATAGTTAGCTGAAGAAGAGATTGTCACCTCATGTATCAAATAAGTTACGTTTGCACGATTGAAGAAAATGCCCAAAAATAATAGGCCATTATAGAACCTAGGAGACAGATAAAAATAACACAAGCAGTAAATCACAAGAAATATGAGTTCAGTTTATAAAAAAATTATTTTCCATAGTTTTTAAACTGTATCTGGCATATCAATTGCCCCCCTACCCACAAAGTACTCCATATAGCTTTGCCGTACTTCGCGGGCACTTTGGGGGGGCAAGCCCGGACGGCCAGCTTCAAGTGCCGTCATGTTTGAGTCCAGTGAGCCGGCCTCAGTCGCAACTGAGGCCACATACTTGGCTGCATTTTTGCATAAAAAGTTGTGCAAAATGCCGCATTAAAGAACAATATGATTTAGTCTATATTCGGGAATATTAATTGCATTGGGAATAGGCGGAACCGGCTGGCCATTATGCCAAAGACATTTTCAACCACTCTTCTGGCTCTGTCCAGCCGGTAATTAAAAACCCTCTGGTCCGGGGAGAGGATCCTCATAGAGAATGGCCGCATAAGTTGGTCCCCCAGGGCAAATGCTTCATCTGCTACGAAGACACATGGGAGTCCCACCATGTTGTCTTCTGGAGGTGGCAAGCCCAAGCTGCCATTCTGGAGCCATCTGTAAAACTCTGTCTGGGCGATGACTCCACCATCCGACATCCAGCCATTTTTCCCCACGTCCACATCAAAAACTCGTAAGTCGCCAACACTACCGTCAACAACACTACTATACCCCTTATAATTATAATAGTAGGACCCTGAGTTGGGGGTGGGACGATGTGGACATGTTTCCCATCTATTGCCCCACCGCAGTTGGGAAAGTTCCACTGCTGGGCAAACTGGGAAGCCACAGTCTGCCATTCCTGTGTGTCAGTACCAGTCTTGCCAATATCGCTGCCTTTCTTTTCACATGCGTGGTAGAGCGGCACTCCGTCACATCCCTGGGCACAATACAGCGAAACGGCTAATGCGCTGCACAATTCGGCTAAACAGCTAATGTTTGTGTGCAATTCAGCGAAATGGCTAATGCGCGTGCGCGATTCAGCGGAACGTGAACATGCGTACGCAATAGCACGCACAACATGAGCCTCCAACTGGCCTATAAAAGCCACTCTGTGCCATGACCAGATTGCTGGTTTGTCTTTCCGCTCCCCGTGTGTTTCCTGCTTGTATCCTGTTTTTTGATTACCTGTTGTGATCCGGATTGACCTTGACCTGCTCTGATCTCTTCCTGCATCTGACCCTCAGTTTGCCTCTCGGACTTCTCCACTTGCTTCCTGTGTTTGACCCTCGGCCTGTTTACAGACTTTGCTAACAATCTTCAGTACTAAGTCATCAGCCTGCTGACAGACCTGCTAACAGTCCTTTGCACTAGACTGTTTTTGCCTATCTAGAGACTCTTACTAGTCTACGGTGTTTGACCCCCAGCCTGTTGTTGGATTAGCTGTTTATCCTCCTTCTTGAGCTTCAGCATCTTCCAGTCCTGCACAGCTGTCTCCCTGCCGGTGACCTTCACGCAAGACCTGCCCAGCCTGCTGGTGACTCGTGCCTCTTTGTGCCCTTCACCCCCTGTACCATCTCCAGGAGTGGAGTGCGCTTAGTCGCAAGAGGTTACTGCTCTCAGCATCTCGGCCTCGGTGAGTACCCTTATCTGACACTGTGGGTTTGAAGGAAACTGTGGAGTCAAACAAAAACAAAAAAATAGTACTTTTGCACATTACATTGCAAGCGGATTAGACACAAACATTCTTGGCCAACATAAGTATAACATTTATTTAAATGAGTATTTAAGCACAAAAGTATAAGGTCGATTAATATAAGATTCCTCGGCCCGTTGTAAAAATTTTAGGGGGGGGAGATGTTTTGGACAGGTAACCGTCCCCACTTCATTGAGAAATGATTGCATAAATAATGTGTGTTACTTTGGCCAGCCCCTCCTTACTTACACTATTGGCAGCCCACTGGACAGGTAAGAAGTGTCATAATCCAAAAATATGAATACACACTGTACAAATTAAAGCACATTTTTACATTCTGCAATTACCTATCAAGATAATAGGAGAACAAAAATGGTACCATTTGAAAGTATTCAGACAGGCACTTGTTTGGTGAATTCATCCATAAATATGACCACAAAAGAGGTAGGTATAGTGTGTATGGCTTTGGCAAAGTCAGCAGATAGAGTATTGATATCAGTTGACTTAGCTGTTGGGGGGGAGGAAGGGTTCCAAATGAGTTTTGGCCCCCCCAAAAAAATCTTACACTCTGCCTGAATTTAAGGACAAAAATGGAGTTTGGACACATTTTAGGGGGTGTTCAGAATAATCACTACAATGGAGCTGACAAAATACATTTTTAAGTGACTAGGCTAGGTGTGCATGGGCCCAGGATAGCATGTTGGGGAGATTAGTGAAGGCAAATATGCATGAAGGACAAAAAAAGGAGCATTAAAAGCTTACAGCATGCATGAGGACAAAGAGGACACTCACAGCATATTACAATGATGGTAATTATGGAATGATGAAATAAATACAATACATTAGCAAAAATTAAATACATAGAATGTCATGTTAAAGGATAAAACTTACCTTAATATAGTCCTTCTGCAGGACCTGTATGATGGCAGAACAGGTCTCTGGAATAATGATTCCCAAAGCCTGGGGGGAGATCGCAGTCGTGAACGTAATATCCTGGAAACTTCTCCCCATTGCCAAGTACCGCAAGGTGGAGACGAGCCTCTGTGATGGGAGTAATGGCTTGCCGCATGCAGGTGTCTTGCTTCATAATATAAGGGGACAGAAAAGCCAACAGACAGTGAAAAATGGGGTCCGTCATCCAGAGATAATTTCTGAAATCATCAGGATTATTCTCCTGGATCTCCAAAGGCATGTGTGAGAACAGATACGAACCCACAAGCACAAACTGCAGAGCAGTAACGATCTGAAAAGCACAAGGCTGAAAAGAGCGAATCGTCTCTCACTAAACTTCTACTAACACAAGATAAACACGAGATTAGCAGAAGGAGCCCAAAGGGTGGCGCACTGGCTATTGAACTTGCTTTTTATCTGTTCATTGTATGTGTTGTATGTCACCGCATTCTCACGTTCGGAATTTTGGGTCAACATTTGTGTGACCGTGTGTATGCAAGACAAGTTTGAGCCAACATCCTTCAGAAAAAAATCCACGGTTTTGTTGTCGGAAAATCCGATCATGTGTACTGGGCATTGCTCTTAGTTAAAATTGTGTAGTTTTCATAATATTTGCTAAACATTTTATGTTGAATACAATGTAGGAGTATTATGAAAAGCACAACTTTATTGAACTTCTAATTTGGTAAAATCTTCTGTTTTAGAACTGTGGGGTCAATTTATCAATGTTTTCACCCAAGATTTACACCTTTTCCCAATTGAATCCAAATAAAAGCTATATAGATTTTGGGCTGAAGTTGTATGAATCTTGGATAAAAGCATTGATAAATACCTTTCTGTATTTTGGGGGGATTTAAGATCATTTTTAAGGCTGTGCTGTGTTTTGTATTGATATATATAAACAATAGCTCGTCCATATAGGGTAGAAAAGGTGAACATAGCTATAAGGGATTGTCTGTCATATTAACTGAATACATTTGTATCCTCATATTGTTTCTGCAAAGGATAATATTTTACAGTTAGGTACAAAGGGTTAAACATTAATGCACCCAGTGTATTATGGTAACCGTGGGTGTATTAAGGATTCAGAATCTGATGTAAATACCTTATACTTTTGTGCAGCCTAATTTCTACGACATTGCACTGCTCATTTGGGAAACATGAAAATAGCACTTTTTCATTCTATTTCTCCAAGTCATTTTGTAGACTTAAGTCTGGTGAGCCAGGCAATGATTGAAATTCTGTGGCAGCATCTGTATACGTTATTGAAAGCAGAAATGTGTCAAGCATAGAGTTATGGGGAAAATACAGTGTATAGGCATCGCTTATAAGAGTTCTGACTCTCTCACCTAATATTTTGTGCAGGAGTTCCTGACCTTCAGTTTCCATGAATAAAATATAACATAAGTCAAAATCTATGTTAAAATATCATTAACTGTGACTTTGTCAACCATTTTCCCAGTGTGTTTCTTTTTATATTTTTTTCAGCCAAAAAAATAAAAGTGTCTAGAAATAAACTGTATGTAAGAGAGATTTTTACACTGAATACTGTTTTACATGGTTTTATTACTTCCTACTAAATGCATGTACAAATACGTTGACCACTTTATGAAATAACTAGTGTTAGAATAATGATTTTATAGTAACCAGGATAATTGATTTTCTGCCGATAAGGCTAATAAGTAAATGGCAGGGATTTAGGCAGGAAACAGACAAGCAAATGAACCAAGGAACAGGCAGAGGTCATAACTAAAGTAGAAGACAGGCTATGTATTACATAAAACCAAAGCTCACCAGGACCTACCTGTACATGATTTATTTTCTCATACATTGTTGTAATGTTTGTATAGTAGGTGACAAGGCCAATAACTGGTACTGTCACACAGTAAAGCAAGCATGCCAAGCCTCCATGGAGGAAATTACTGATAGAAGGAAGGATCATTCAAATAATGGATGGGGTCACATTGCATTGACACTGGTATGGACTTGGGGCATGGTTACATAGAACATGAGCTCACTCATATATCTACTATGCATGTATGCCACAGCCCTTTTACCCACCAAATATGCTTTAATTATTTTGACGATGAAATTTAATTTGAACCAAGATATGTTTAAAGATATATACTCTTCAATGGAGATCTCCAGTGTGGGCATTTGTTATAAAAGTCTTTTGCCCTGTGCCATAAAAAATAAAAATCAGCTTTTGTTGCAATCATTTACTTTATTACAGTGCTGTAACCCACAGAAAGTGTGCACTATGCTGCAGCTGCCATGAAACTTGATGAAGGTCAGTGTCATTCAATCTATGTTCTGCAAGCTGAGGCTTTCATGCAAACACCCACTGGGGTTGCATCATCATGCAGCCTGGGCTCAAGTGCTACTGACATTACGTGAAAGTTGCTCAAGACCACCCACCACTGCCACGAAGGACAAAGTGAAAAGCTCCATAACATTTCTGGACCAGCCTAAACACTACAGAAAAAAAGGTATGCAGAAAGGGTTTCTTAATAAATAAAATAAATACTAAACATACTAGAAAGGGAGCTTCAGGAGGGAATAGGGAAGGAAGGGGGCACAAAAAGTGGAAGCTGGACATAAGGAACAGCATGACCAATTATATTTTTTGCAATTTTGAAAAAGACATCAAAGAAGTTGCCAAAAAAATGAAACCACTTGGACTTCACAGATTTTCAAATCTGGAAGTGTAAGGTTCATACAGTAAAGACAAAGCATTGGGCGTAACTGAAAACTTCTGCACGATATCCCAATATAAAGCGTGAATTAAGAAGAATCAACCAATAATGGGACTTTTTAAGTGCTAGAAAATCCAACCTTAGGAAACACTTTACAACACTATGTAGCAATAACTCTCGGTCGAACTGCTGGTTTAAGCGGGCCTGTCCTCTATGCTCTTCACCCTTCTTAAATTGTTCAATCCCCTTGACACAAATGTAGTGCAGTTTTGTAATAATATGAGTATCAGCTTTAACCCACAATATACACTTATAGTTATAGTTACCTCTACCTGGGTGCTGGTAGCTCCACCTGCAGGAGAAATAACAACACTGCACACAAACTTTAGTAATAACCAAAAATAACTTCTTTCTTTGAGTAAATAATATATTTATGTAAAGAATTATTACAATGACTATACTATCACACCAACATAGTGTGACAGTATAAGGAATAGTTGTGACAATCAATAACAGACACAAATATATCTAATTATATATATAATATACCCGGGAGCTCTCCCTGCTCTACACATTAAAGTCACTATACTTTGTAACTAAATGCAGGGCCCTGCAGTGATAAGGTAGTCCAAACTTCTTCAGTCTTTGCTAGCTCTTATAATTGTAATCCACAAGGGGTTCCTCCTGGGTGTTGCGCAGCGTAATGTATCACACTAAAACAATTGTAATCCAACAGGTTGACTAAGTGTTCCTATATGAAGAAACAAGCATCTAGCATCCATTCTTGAATACTGAAGTCTATTCGGGTGTAAAGTTCTCCAACTTCACTTGTTCCGTGGGACTATCAGTCCCAGCAACACTCTGAAACAGTTCTAACTGTGTATGTAATAGTTAAACAAACTTCTGGGTGTTAACCCTCTTACCACATGAGTTCCAGGCGGATGGATGTCTCCGTTTCAGCAGTTCTCAGTCCGTATCGAGACACCACCACGCTGTCACACTGTTCCGTTCACAAGCGACCAGGAGTCCTCGGTTATCTCCCCATGGGTCTCCGGAATGATCACTTCGGTTGCTCCAGCATGCTATGAGGTGATGGCAGGATCCTTGCAGCTGCTCCGCTCCTTCGTAAAGTAGGCAGCAACCCTGGAGGACACACACACCCACAGGGTTCTGCTGACAGGCCACGCGTCCCAGGAACAAGAAACCTAAGATGGCCGCTCCTTACCCTTTTATATCCTCCCACAATGCAGTTCAGTTCTCACCTTGTCTAGGAGCATTGTGGGTGGGTCAGAGCTAAAGTTCCGAAGTAAACAATGAATCACTTCCATGTCATTTCACTGATCACGAAACGTAAACGTATTGTACTTTCTCAATTGTCCACAAGATAGCACTAACACAACCTATGTACTATACAATACACATAGAGCTAGAATTAAAAAGGTTGTCAGCGCTACATACTCCCCCTGCTTTAAATCTTTCATCCCCAAAGATATGTAGGATCTTGTTCCTGCTACACATCTTAGCCTTTAACCGAGTGCACAGGACCAACAGAGGAGCCTCCCACCAATTCTCAGGTGTTGGAAAGCTACTCTGTGTATCCACAACTGTCATCTTAGTATCAGATACAGATGTGTCAAGGGGTGAAACAGGGCTCTTATTGTCCAGGTTGACTGAGGAGGAACTAGGCTCATCAGCATTCCTTTTGCTGGTAACTTTTGTTGTTTCAGAACACTCGCCCAATGTATCGTATGTTAGTCTCTTGGGTGGGCGAATGTTCCTCTTTCCCCTCTGCTCTTTTGGTGTGTCCTCTATTTCTGGATTGACACTATTTTCTTCTACTTCAGTGGAAGATAAACACTTCTCAGCTTTTTCAGACAATGGCACAAACTCCGGAGCTTCTGGCCTGAGAGCCTCACTACTCTCTTCGGCTGTTGGTGATGAAACACTCGCTTCAGTTTTGGGTGTGTTAGATGACCACAACCAGCTAATGTCCATCTCTCTCTCCTCATTGTCGTCAGTTATCAAAGCCCCAGACTGGGACCTAGTTACAGGTCGTTGTACATCCTCTGATGTAGATGATAACTCCTCCTCGGGGATTATCCTGACTGCATCAGTGAGAGGCAAAAGGTTATTCCGATACCAAGTCTTAGTTGGTCCAGCACTTCCTTCTTGCCTGATTTCAAATACTGGGAGTCCTGGGAGCTGTTTACATACAATGTATGGCTGTGATCTCCAGCGATTCACCAACTTGTGTTTGCCAGGAATACCCAAATTCCTTAATAGGACTCGGTCACTGGGTTGAAGATCTTGAATCCTCATTTTGAGGTCAAAGTTTCTCTTATTTCTACTCCCTCTGCTTTCTGACATAGTCCGGGCCTTCTCATAGGCAACCTTCAGACTCTTTCTCAGCCTATTTGCATATCCTCGGTGAGAATCCTCTGAGGTGTGATCCAGAGAAGTTCCAAAAGCTAGATCCACTGGTAACCTAGCCTCACGCACGAACATCAGCTGATAAGGTGAATATCCGGTGACGTCACTCTTGATGCTGTTATATGCATGCACTAAAGCGGCAATATGCTTACTCCAGTTGGGCTTTTGTTCAGAGGTTAGTGTCCCTAACATATTAAGAAGAGTTCTATTAAATCTCTCCAGCTGAGGGTCTCCTTGCGGATGATAGGGTGTAGTTCTGGACTTTTAAATTCCTAATATATCCAGGAACCTCCTGATGAGTGTACTCTCAAAGTCTCTTCCTTGATCTGAGTGGATCCTCTGTGGTAAGCCATAAAGGATGAAGAACTTCTCCACTAATGTCTTCGCCATTGTGACTGCCTTCTGGTCTTTCGTGGAGAAAGCTTGAGCATATCTGGTAAAATGGTCTGTAACTACCAGAATATTTCCTTGCCCACTCAAGTCAGATTCTAGACACAGGAAGTCTATGCAAACTAGATCAATAGGGCCTTGGCTTGATAAATGTCCCATTGGGGCTGCCCGTTGTGGCAGCGTCTTTCTTTGGATACACCTATGGCAGGAGTGACAGTAACTCTCCACTTCTTTCCTCATGTAAGGCCAGTAGAATCTATCTCTTATCAACTGAAGAGTTCTTTCTGACCCCAAATGCCCATGACAATCATGCAGAGCGATTAACACTGTCTCTCGGTGCTTCTCTGGCAGCAACAGTTGCCACTTCTCCTCTGGATCTTCAGAGGGGCCCCTTTGGTAGACCACCCCTTGCAACAACTGCAACCGATCCCACTCTTTGTGTAACAACAAAGCTTCTTTTCGGGCACTTAAGTAAATCAGGGTGTTTTCCCTCCAGAGCTTCCAATACCAAGCTGCAGAGTGGATCTTCTTGTTGATCTCTCCTAAGATCTTTCCTTGATAACTTAGACCCCTTTCACACTGGGGCGGTTTGCAGGCGTTATTGCGCTAAAAATAGCGCCTGCAAACCGCCCCTAAACAGCCTCCGCTGTTTGTTCAGTGTGAAAGCCCGAGGGCTTTCACACTGAAGCGGTGCGCTGGCAGGAGAAGAAAAAATCTCCTGTCAGCCGCTTCTTTGGAGCGGTGAAGGAGCGGTGTATTCACCGCTCCTAAACCGCTCCTGCCCATTGAAATCAATGGGACAGCGCGGCTATACCGCGGTAATATCGCGGCTATAGCCGTGCTATACGAGGGGTTTTAACCCTTTTTCGGCCGCCAGCGGGGGGTTAAAATATAGCGCTGTTTTACCGCCGACGCCCCCTACCGCCCCAGTGTGAAAGGGGCCTTAGGTAAACCCTCTGCAGCAATCTGGGAGACATTACAGTAATACCTGGGTAATCCTGCGGTAGTCACTCCAATCTCTTCAGCTCTGGCTCCACCTTTCTCCTGCTTTACTGCTCCTTCACAAAGGGCTCTTACCCCATCGGGGGTAAGTTAAGTCCAATCCTCTTGTGAGCTCAGGGGGCTGTGGGGTTTTCTTGACAGCGCATCTTCATCTCTGTTGCCCACTCCCGGTCTGTATTTCAGGCTGAAAGAGAATGTTGAGAGAGCAGCCAACCACCTATGGCCTGTAGCGTCCAATTTTGCGGTGGCGAATAAGTATGTGAGGGGGTTGTTATCTGTTTTAACTACAAATTCGGCACCATACAGATAATCTCTCAGCTTGTCCACCACAACCCACTTCAAGGCCAGAAACTCAAGCTTATGAGTTGGGTAGTTCTTCTCATCAGGAGACAAGCTTCGGCTCACATAAGCAACAGGCCTTAATTGTCCATTGTGATTCTGATACTCCACCCAGCCCATCTCGGCTGGCATCCACATGCAGTTCATAGGGCTTGGTAGGATCCGCATAAGCTAACACTGGAGCAGTTGTAAGACTCTTCTTCAATAGATGGAATGTCTCTTCACATTCCTGGGTGCACTGATCCATGATAGATTTCTTTTTGTCTCCCAGGTTTCTCCGAATCCACATCAGCCTCTTCCTGATCCTTCAGTAGTTCTGTAAGTGGGTGAGCTATCTTTGCGAACCCCTCCACAAACCTCCGGTAGTAGGAGCAGAATCCTAGGAATGACCTGAGCTCAGTCACATTCGTGGGCCTTGGCCAAGAGGTAACAGCTTCCAATTTCTCAGGGTCAGTTGCTATCCCTTCTTCAGACACAATGTGCCCCAGATAGTTCACTGAAGATTGGTAGAATTGACACTTCTCCATTGAAAGTTTCAAACCCTCTTCATGTAGCCTCTTTAGAACTTTTTCCAGTCGCTCTTCATGCTCTTCAATAGTTCGGCCACACACAATGATATCGTCTAAGTATACTAAGACCTCAATCAAATTCATGTCGCCTACCGTCTTCTCCGTGAGCCGCTGGAAAGTTGCTGGGGCCCCAGACAGACCTTGTGGCATCCGGTTGAATTCATAGAACCCCACGGGGGTGATGAAAGCAGTCTTCTCCTTATCCTTTAGGACTCATGGGGATCTGATAATAGCCACTCAGATCTAATACACTGGACCACTTTGCCCCTGACAGGCTCTGTAGGGCATCTTCTATACGGGGGTAGTGTATTGATCAGGGATGGTCTGTCGGTTCAGAGTCCTGTAATCGATACACAGCTGGAGTGACCCATTTTTCTTCCTCACCACCACTATCGGAGAGGCGTATGGGCTTCTGGACTCTTTGATAATCCCAGTCCGCTTCAGCTCAGCCAGCTGTTCTCGAAGGTCTTCAAGATCTCCCAGCGGGATCCTCCTGACCCTTTTCCGAAAAGGTTTGTCTTCCTCCAACCGGATCTTGTGCTCTGCACTCTTGGCATACCCCACATCAAACTCGCTTTTAGAGAAAACTTCCTTCCATCTCATGAGCTGGGCTTTGGCCCTCTCCATCCATGCAGGCGTAACGGAGGTGTTTTTCGGGTAAAAATTCTCTACGGGAATCTCCTCTTCTGGCCCCTTTTTCACATCTCTTGGCAAAACCGGGGTTGCTTGATTCGCCTGCCCAAGTAGCATTCTTGCTGGTACCTTCACAGGCAAAGCTGTCGTGTTCCGAACACTGACTGAGACTCTCCCCCTGCTTCTATTAAGTGCCTTAGTGGATAACACTTTTGGGAGTATCTCCAGACCCACATCTTCTTCCTAAGTGTCCGTCTCTAAGACAATGAAAGGACCAGGTTGTCTCCAACTTAACTTGACAGAGGCTCTCATGCATACCACTTCACCCAATTGTAGCAGTTCTTCATTTTGGTCCAAACGCCAAACTTTTCCCACCCATTCTGGTGGGGCCTTTTGTTTGTGTACTATGTTCCTGTACACTTGGGTTAGCATGGGATGCATCTTCACGGCCGGGGCACTTTCCTTCTGTACAAGCGGTATCAGGAGACTTCTGACCCGATCAGTATTCGTTCCGATGATAAGGGAACTTTTATGAGCCCCAGGGGGTCGGGGGCACACAAACGCCAGGGTGTCAAAAGTCTCCGCCTTCCCAGCCACACTTGGGTCAAAGGTGAGTTTGATAGGGATATATCTCTCATAAGAAAAGTTCTGGGTACCTAGACCCCATATCTCCAATTCTTCCAACTTTTGCAGGGGCAGATGCTGGAGGTGCTTCAGGTAGAAATCTTTGTATAATAAGGTCACTTGAGCTCCGGCATCCAATAGGGCCTTAGCGTAGATTCCTTCTACCTGGATTGGGATAATCGGAGAGGTTCCCACTAAGTTGCGGGGAAATTCACCCTGAGTTTTCGGCTTCTTCTGCCTACTAGAACGTATCTCGACTCTTCGCTTCCATGGACGTTCAGTCAACTTCATCCCTCCCTTTACTCTCAGAACTTTGGGAACTTGGGTTTCGTTGGAGTTGACGACAGTTACAGGGCGCCCAGCTGACTCCTTCACTGGGGCCATTTGAAGTTTTCCGCCGGCTTTCAGCATTGTACTGTTGCCCTTGGACTTGGGCACACGTTTCCGAAATGCCCAACTCCTCCACAGTTAAAACAAAGTCCAGATCTGCTCCTGAAGGTGGAATTTGATACTCTCTTCAATTTTTCTGCCCCTTCATTGGGCGGGTTTGGGGGTCTCGTGGTCAGCAAAGCCATCATTTCCATCAACTGAGCTACCTGAGTCTTAAGAAGCTCAATCTGGGGATCATCCACCATCACATTAACTGTTCAGACTCCAACAGTGTGCTTTGGTTCTTGAAGGTTCTCCTTCTTCCTTTCCAGAATAGCTTCTTCCTCCCGTACAATCCGAATTAGATCTGGGTACTTTAATATGGCTCCATCTTGGCGAGTTCTTAACTGGAGGGTGATGGGGTCCAGAGGCTGGGCACCCCTTAAGACCTGTTTGGCTCGAATTTCATCCACCTTACAAGGATCTAGTCCCTTCTTCAGTAATATCTGATGAATGACCTTGTCCAGCCGTCTCATATAGTCCGACAACTTCTCTCCAGCATCCTGATAGGTGTGTTCTAATTGGTAAATTAGGTCGGAAACCTTTTCAGTACGTTCAAACTCATGTTGCAGGATATCTAAATAGTCTTGGGCTACACAGTTCTGTTTGCTGAGCTTTAGATTTCGAACGATCCAGGCGGATGGATGTCTCCGTTTCAGCAGTTCTCAGTCCGTATCGAGACACCACCACGCCGTCACACTGTTCCGTTCACAAGCGACCAGGAGTCCTCGGTTATCTCCCCATGGGTCTCCGGAACAATCACTTCGGCTGCTCCAGCACGCTGCGATGTGATGGCAGGATCCTTGCAGCTGCTCTGCTCCTTCATAAAGTAGGCCGCAACCCTGTAGGACACACACACCCACAGGGTTCTGCTGACAGGCCACGTGTCCCAGGAACAAGAGACCTAAGATGGCCGCTCCTTACCCTTTTATATCCTCCCACAATGCAGTTCAGTTCTCACCTTGTCCAGGAGCATTGTGGGTGGGTCAGAGCTAAAGTTCCGAAAGTAAACAATGAATCACTTCCATGTCATTTCACTGATCATGAAACGTAAACGTATTGTACTTTCTCAATTGTCCACAAGATGGCACTAACACAACCTATGTACTGTATAGTACACATAGAGCTAGAAATAAAGGTTGTCAGCACTACAACTACATATTAAAAATCCATAAAGTGAATAATCATAAGGTTGACCAACAGAAATTTAGTAGAAGCATATTAAAGTGTGTGGGGGGGTGGAGAATATATATTTTTATTGCAGGAGCACGAGAGCACAAGATCAAAGTATTGATCTTGTGCTCTTAATATTAAACCATGGACTTTTATAAAGCTCCTCCTGACAGTCTGTGAGAGAGGTAAGAGAGGTAAGGGAAGACCAAGATGAGATGGAAGAGCTTGTGGGGCATGTAGGGGAGCTGGTGATTTAAAATGATATAGGATTTTTGCCATGACCCACCACACACATGCCAGAATACATGTATGTTTATTCTGGCATGTGCAGATAGCAGCCTTTGATTGAGCTATGTTAGACTTCAAACATGTAGTATAAGGAAATTTGCATAACCTGACCTGTTTTACTGAGTTTGCACCCACAAAAGTTTTAAACAACATTTTTTGTGACTTGTTCCCATTAAACATGACACTAAAATTTTGTCAACCCTTTTATTACTGGAAGTACCAGGTTCAGTGTCTACATTTTCTTTTTCCTTTACAGCATTATATCTGCCAGTAAACAACATTTACAACAATTACCTTTCAGTGTTTTTGAAGAAAAACAGTAATCTTGTGTTTCAAACAAAACTGAGAGCTGAGGTAACACTGATACTACATACCGTATAAATATAATAAAAAAGAAAAAGTTGAATTTTATAGCTATAAGCATTTATATTCATTTCTCTTAGTGACCTACAGATATGTATTAGAATTTTCTTTCAGCTTGTGAATCAATATTTAAAGCAAATGTCAACTAACATATTTACTTTGAAATGGTCGACCTTGATGGACTTGATCTTCCCAAACTTTATCCACCATGTAACTACACTGTTCACTGGGACTTGTACTGCTGTACATCTGACATAATAATCAATGCAGATATTCAGTGTGGATTTTACTGTAAGTTATACAAGATACAGAAAGCAGTGAATTATATTGTATTCTAACAAAAAAGAGATAAGTGCAGCATTATTATGCAATATCTCTGCAGTCACAGTCATTTATACAGCATAGCCTATAGTTCATTCATTTTTATTTTTTTATACGTTTTTATTGGGTTTTAAAAGGTGTGTTCAGCAGATAACATATTTGCGGATGCAGCCGCTACAATAGCAAAAAACAAAGGGGTGAAATCCATTGGAAAAGCTCACAAGAGACCAATCGTGACAAACAAAATGATAAACACATTGATTCTGATGTTGTAGAAATGGTATACATTAATTTAGGTAATAACTTAATGTAACTCGTCAAAAAGAGAAGTAAAACTATGTGATTACAGTGTGTGCAGTTTCATCATTCTATTTGTGGATGTGGAGTTCTGCATCTAAGTACAGGTATCAGGAGCATATATTTGACTGTGTTGTTAAGTAAGGCCAAGAAGATGTTAATAGAAGGGGGTAATGAGGATAGCTATGGGTGGTTTAGGAAATTTAGGGGATGCCATTTATGGCCATTAGTGGGAAGGGAAAGGGAAAGGGATGAGGACCAGAGTTCTAACCTTCTCTCCTGCCAGAACAGGGTGCACGTAATTAAGCTATTAGTTTGGAGTATTCATCAGTAGTGACAAAGTGCAACCAGCAGGACCATATTTTCCTGAATTTGGCAGGGGTATCTCTCGCCCGGTGTACAAGTTCCTCCATTCCTGCAGTTTTCTGTATACATCAAAACCAATTGGTTATGGTCGGAGGGTCTGAGGAACGCCATTTACCATGGATGCAAATCTTGGCTGCATTTACCATATGGATGGCTAGTGAATGGAGGTATACAGTTTTCGAGATTGTGAAGCGGTGTAGCAAAAATTGAGCTGGTGAGTAGTCTAGTGAAAAAGTGGTAAATTGGTTTGGGAGTCGGTGGACTTCTTTCCAGAATGGTTGTATTAGAGGGCAAGCCCACGAGATGTGTAAACCCAACTCTTTGGAACAGCGCCAGCAATGGGGGGAGAGTGTCGGGGAAATTTTATGCATTCTGAAGGGGGTCTTGTACCACCTGAAAAAGATTTTGAATGCATTCTCTTGTGCATAGACATTGATCGTCCCCTTATGAATGTATAGATATTCTACCATTCTAGCTCTGAGAGGTCTATAGACAGTTCCTGTTCCCACTTGCTACTGGCTAAATAAGATTTAGGGTTACAATCCAAAAACAGCAGAGCATACGTGTCCGAGATTAAACGTCTTTGGGGCTCCATTTTTAGACACGTTGATGCAAAAGGTGTAGTCTGTCAGGTTCAGTCAGGTCAGGGTTGAGGTCTTTCGAGAAAATGTCGTATTTGAATGTAGGACCAAAATGGGAACAATTGGTTTGTTTGCCTATAGTTCATTTATATCTATAGGTCATAATACTATGATTTAAATAAGATATTTATTGATTGTTTGGAGCCTTATGCCTAATATAGATTTATATAAAGTGTACATTGATGATGATGATGATGACAGGACAAAATGTGAGTGTTTTATGTTTGTAGCCAGATGCTGGGCTAGAGCAATATGAAATAGACATTGCCTTTATTTTCTTCTCTCCCTCTACTGAAATACTGATGTTATGCTCCACTATTCTCCTCCAGCCAACAGGGCAACAAGCCCATAAACTTTTATGCAGAGCGCTGAGAATCCTGGGAGCTGTAGTTTTACAAGGCAGCCATATAATGGGACAAATAGCCTCCATACACTACATAACCTAATAGGCACTAAGAGGAGTGGAGGGATTTTTTTTAATAAACTGCCCAGAAAATATCTTCCTTTTAGCATTGAGGGAGTTGGAGAGAGAGTACACCTCTATCTGGATATTGGCCTGGCAGTGGGAGACCTTACTAGCAGAGGTCGAAGCCTGAGGCTGGGACTGAAGACACCCAGGTGCAGCACCGCCCACATCAGAGACCCTGCACCGCTGCTGCAGGGAGACTGGAGCATACACTCTCCCCTGGAACATACACTCAGCTTTTCACTGATAATCACTGAAGGCTTTTGGGAAGAAACTTAGGGGTCCCCTTCCACAGTGAAAGGTCACCACAGTATACTGGGAACTGGTGAGAGGGCTATTTGCCCATTGATGATACTGCTAGCAGGGACTGAGACACTGAGACCAGGACACCAAGTGTACCCAATCCATACCACACCCATTCTGCACTCTATACAGCACTTATTCTAAACCTAGAGTGACCTATACCAACCCTATGCTGCATTGTAGTGGGAGCCTTTACTGCATCTGAACCACATCTACCTTGCACCTGTACTATAGACTATACTGAGACTATACCAAACCTACTATACTGTACCTATACCGCAAGCAGGTTAACTGAGATTAATGTTAAGTGCACCTATGCTCTTAAAGGGCCCCAACAATAGCCTGCAGTAGAACATCTCAATGAACTGCTCCTCCTGTAATAACTATTCTGCAGGTCCCCTGTGTTCCCTTGCTCCTTCGGCTACCTTCCTCAATTTCTTTTGGACAGTGCATACCCAGTCAGTCTAGGACTAGCATCGCTGCCATAAATGCACTCTGACAGTATAGTTCCTGTCCTCGGTAGATTAAACTTTAATACTGCTCACTGTAATGCCCTGTACACACGGTTGGACATTGATCGGACATTCCGACAACAAAATCCTAGGATTTTTTCCGACGGATGTTGGCTCAAACTTGTCTTGCATACACACGGTCACACAAAGTTGTCGGAAAATCCGATCGTTCTGAACGCGATGACGTAAAACACGTACATCGGGACTATAAACGGGGCAGTAGCCAATAGCTTTCGTCTCTTAATTTATTCTGAGCATGCGTGGCACTTTGTGCGTCGGATTTGTGTACACACGATCGGAATTTCCAACAACGGAGTTTGTTGTCGGAAAATTTTATAGCAAGCTCTCAAACTTTGTGTGTCGGAAATTCCTAATGTTAGATGGAGCCCACACGGTCGGAATTTCCGACAACAAGGTCCTATCACACATTTTCCATCGGAAAATCCTATCGTGTGTACAGGTCATTACACTTGAGGTGGCCTTGCTACACTCTATGCAGATCTGGTCGCAAAATATCATCTTATGCCTAGCTCTTACTGTTAATCACTTTGTATGCTAAATTGTGTTATCACCAATGTTAATCCATTTTAAACTTGCCTAGTTACCACCATTTTGGATGACAATATTTTATATTTGCCTTTACTACTTGGTTTGGTGCCTTTTTCCATTGAAATAGCACTACTATTGGGTAATAAGTATTAATTACAGTGATTTACTGTGAAATAATTTGTATGCTTATACACTTAACATGGTGTGTCAGAGGTTCTTGAGAAGGTCGAGGCAAAGAACAGAAAGTGCTCATATGGTGATGGCATACCAGTAATACCATGCCATAATTAATAACCTGTAAATATTTGCAGTTTAATGTTAGTGTATACAAGTGCTAAAGCCTTGACCATTAGTAAGAGGTAATATCCTCCAGTGTTGCATTCCATGGACATGACTCTCATCTCTACAACCTATCATGAATGCTGTAGCCACTTAGCAATCCCTTTAACCACTCCACGTCTTTCACTTGATTTGATAGTTTATGTTACTATGCTTTACCTTCAGACCTTTCGCAACTCCTTTCTTCTTTATATTAAAGGCATAATACACCACAAGCTATGCCCCCTGATCCTTCATTGACCTACTAATGTCATTCATACCTGCATCACATGGCTGCAAGATTTCTCCAAATCATTCCCCTCCTCTAGAATTCTCTTCTTCATCCAGTTAGGCTATCTTGAAACTTCATCAAACAGGTCTAACCAGGGCCAGTGCTATCACTAGGCAAACTAGGCAGCCGCCTAGGGTACACTGCTGCCTAAGGCACCCGGCCACTGGTGTCCCTACTCTCTTCTCTCTGCAGCAAGCAACTAAGTCTGAACATCAGCAGGAAGCCGCTGCTCTGTTTGCACATAGGGAGTTATTTACTAATGGTGAATCCACTTTGCAAGTGCACTTGGAGTGCAGTCGTTGTAGATCTGAGGGGGATATGCAAGGAAAAAATCAGCGTCACCTAATTTCAGAGCTTCCCCCCAGATCTAAAGCGATCTACAGCCTTTGCCTTTAGTAAATCAACCCCATAGTGTCAGAGGCGCAGTGGAGGACTGTGTCTGTGTCCTGACTTCTGAATGAATGGAAGCAAGCAAACATTCATTGATGGGCACTGAAAAACATTCAGGAGCAACCACAATTGAAAGCGCTGATCAGGACAGTCTTGAAAGGACAAACAGTCAAATAATTAAAACGATCACTGAGATAAAAGCATGTGCCAATTTAATAATAACATATGATTGGATGAACAATTATCTAGACATCTCCTTGCATAGATGGAACAACTGCAAAGCATGCTCCTCATTGTGACAGTACCTTAAGAATTACAATCACAGTGAGGAGCATGCTTTGCAGTTGTTCCATCTATGCAAGGAGATTTCTAGATAATTGTTCATCCAATCATATGTTATTATTAAATCGGCACATGTTTTTATCTCATTGAACATTTTAATTATTTGACTGTTTGTCCTTTCAAGACTGTCCCAATCAGCGCTTTCAATTGTGGTTGCTCCTGAATGTTTTTACTTGTATTCACACCCCTCCTGGTGTGCTCATCCACACAGCTGCTCTTTGGGCTTTTGCAGGACATTCACAAGGTTCTTAGTGCAATAGATGTCCCAGTTTCCTGGCGCCAGACTGTTTTTGTCTGTTCATAGATGGGCACTGGTAGGCTGCATTGATGGGCGCTGGTAGGCTGCATTGATGGGCGCTGGTAAGCTGCATTTGATGGGCGCTGCTGAGGCTGCATTTGATGGGCGCTGGTGAGGCTGCATTTGATGGGCACTTCATTAAAAGGTGGGTCATACATGGGCAGGGAAAGGGGGGTGGATGCAGGGGTGGAGCCAAGGGGGGGTGGCAAAATGAGGTTTCGCCTAGGGTGTCAAAAATCCTTGCACCAGCCCTGGTTCTAACTATTTACCAACTTCATCTTCATTTCAATTCAAACCTCTTAATTTACTGTCTTCCCCTCTACACACACCAGTGTTCATCAAGTAAATAACTATTGCTATCTCCCTTAGCTATTGTGCCTAAAGCCCACCTTTATTACTTGAATTTATTTTTTTTTAAGATGGTATGTTCACAATAAAAAAATACATAGGACCTTAATTAAAAAAAAATAAAAAAATTGTAAACCTAAAAAAATATATACCTAAAACATTGTAGTTTTTTAACCTTACGGGTCTTTTGCATTTCTTTTCAGATTGTTGTGGAACATCAGTAGAAAATAAATAAAGTGACCCATTTGTTTATTTATTTTTATTCTGTTGATGTTTTCTCTTAAAGGAGCTATAAATCTTATTTTTTTAATTAAAATAATAAACAGGTTTGTACTTACCTGCTCTGCGCAATGGTATTGCACAGAGCGCCCACAATCATCTTCTTCTAGGATCCCCATGTCAGTGATCTAGGCTCCTCCTGTTCTTATCCTTGTGTCACCATAGGAATCCGTGCTGGTATCACATGTATTGGTTGCTCTCCCAAGCCCTGCTGTGCTGTGTGCATCTATAGACACTCACAGCGAGGCATGGCCCCACCCCCTGCTCTCTGCTCACAGGTTTTGATTGACAGCAGCAGGAGGTATTGCTGCTGCCTCACTTTCCAGTAAGAAAGGCTCCCCTTTCTTACTGGAAAGTGAGGACCCAGACAGCGCTGGATCAAGTAAGGACTCGAGTAAGGTAAGTATTTAGGGGGTGCAAAAAAGACAAATTCCCCAGGGGGGTTTTTTAGGCAGCATTGTGTGGAATATTATTATGACAGTAAAATAAATCAAGTTCATAAGGAATTCGAATATACAACAATTTATTATAAAATACAGACTCTGGTTCACGTGTAACAGACATCAGCATAAAACATCAACCATGGCTAAAAAGGGCCCCCAGGTAAGTGACGTATCATCAAATAGTTATCCACATGAATACCCCGATGCATTTCGACCCATTGGTCTTCTTCAGGGGGATTTAGATTCTAGGGAAATATATCACAATTAGAGTTTGAACGTGAAACTTTAATCAATATGTAAGACATTTACACAGCATTTTACGTTAATAAATAACTGTATTACATCGTATCTATGGAGGTATATTTACCATTGAGTGGATGATATGGTAGAGATGCACCACACGAACCAGATTGTTTAGAAACATGAAGGCCCAGAGATCCCAGAGACCACACGTATCCCTCCGTGCCCCACAGGTACATCTGCAGTCCATCGGACTTACAAGGGGCCACACACTTGGACAGGGGAGAGGGCGGGGGGCGAGGTTCCTGCCATTATGTATGAAAAGACTTTGTTATAAATCTAAGTAATAGTATTGGTATTCTAAGAATATCTAAAAGTATTAAGTGCCGTAGGGCAATGGCTGATTAGCCCTCACTAAGGTAGTTGCTTGTATATATGTATATGTCTTGTTAATGGGACCTATTACTTTAAAGTATGTAATTTATTAATAATATAATGATTATTATTAAAAAGGTGCGAATAAAATAGAAGGGGTATGATGGGTAATGTAAATAAATTAGGGGTGTTAAATCCAATTGGAACATAGGTGAAAGAAGTGAATGTGCTGGTAGTGCCGTGGTGGCAGTAATGGATGTGAGATAATCATGTGGGAATGCACTGTGGAGCATAAAGTGAAAAACCAAATGGTGTAAAATTAAAACAAACCAAACTGTGGTAAAAACTAAAAATGTGTGTAAGTGCTGGTATGCGGAAAAAGCCATGTCTAAAATATTGAGTTGGATACCATAAATGTATGGGGTGAGTGTAAGAATTGAAGTGTGAGCAAGTATGTAAATGGTGATTGCAGAGGTGAAGCGAGTATGCTGAGTGAGCATACCTGAAGCTAAAAAAATATGGGTTGATGATAGTACTCTTAATGATAAGATCGATATCAACTGTAGTAAGTATACCAAGCATAACACTTACCTAGTGCTGTATACTTCTCAATAGAGTGGCAGCTTTCCGGAGGTACAGGTAAGGATCAACCAGGAGCTGCCAATTTATACAAGCTCCAGGGGCTATCCTATGACTCGCAGGTGCTGAACTCCTCCCCAACATGCCGACCCCCACATGTCCACGCCGCCAACTGGCGGCGTCTGTGTGGCCCCTTTGGCGTTCCGGAAGGCGAAAGCCCCGGCCGTTGCCGTCACCTCCGACGCAATTGCGTGACGTCACGACGCCACACGCGTGCGCGAAAGAACCCGCACGCACGTGACGTCACTGACAGTCCGGCGGTGATCACGGGATGCCACCGGCATGGGAGAAGCTCCCCACGGCTGCTCTTAAAAAAGAGCCTTGTCGTGGAGACCACAAGGGGGAGAATCGCACATTTGTAATGCGTCTCCCCCCCACGTGCCGGGAAGTCAGATGGAGATAGGAATGCCACCCCGGGACACGAAGCGGACACAGCAGTCCGTGGGCAGTGAGCCTTACATGCCAAAACAAAGTATTGTAAGCACATATGATAGTTCATACATTTTTAAAAGTAATAATGTAAATCTGATAATACATCTAGATGTTAAACAATTCGTTGGAGAAACCAGGGACATATTATAAAACCAAAGAGGTCAAAGGATGGGGAGGGAAAAAGAGTGTTTTCCTTCATCCCAGGAGCAGTGTTCTCCCATGCATATGGTACATATGTTCTACACCAGGCAACATTCTCAAACCGTTGGAAGGAAGGCCAATTGGAGCGAGGATGGGGAGGGGGAAAAATAATTGTTTTCCTCCATCTCAGGAGTAATATTCTCCTATGCCAATTAATGGTAAGTACAGTCTATACCAGGCAACATCTTCAAACAATTGGAATAAGCCCTGGCTTGTGGGGTCTCTCATGTGCTAAAGGGGGAAACGGGTGTTTAACCACCCAAATAGACGAAAAACAATGGAGAAAACACATGTACGAGAGTACCCAAGGCTGCACAACCCAAAAGTATAATACAAAAAAGACAAATTCCCCAGGGGGGTTTTTTAGGCAGCATTGTGTGGAATATTATTATGACAGTAAAATAAATCAAGTTCATAAGGAATTCAAATATACAACAATTTATTATAAAATACAGACTCTGGTTCACGTGTAACAGACATCAGCATAAAACATCAACCATGGCTAAAAAGGGCCCCCAGGTAAGTGACGTATCATCAAATAGTTATCCACATGAATACCCCGATGCATTTCGACCCATTGGTCTTCTTCAGGGGGATTTAGAAGGAGCTTGTATAAATTGGCAGCTCCTGGTTGATCCTTAGCTGTACCTCCTCAAAGCTGCCACTCTATTGAGAAGTATGCAGCACTAGGTAAGTGTTATGCTTGGTATACTTACTACAGTTGATATCGATCTTATCATTAAGAGTACTATCATCAACCCATATTTTTTTAACTTCAGGTATGCTCACTCAGCATACTCGCTTCACCTCTGCAATCACCATTTACATACTTGCTCACACTTCAATTCTTACACTCACCCCATACATTTATGGTATCCAACTCAATATTTTAGACATGGCTTTTTCCGCATACCAGCACTTACACACATTTTTAGTTTTTACCACAGTTTGGTTTGTTTTAATTTTACACCATTTGGTTTTTCACTTTATGCTCCACAGTGCATTCCCACATGATTATCTCACATCCATTACTGCCACCACGGCACTACCAGCACATTCACTTCTTTCACCTATGTTCCAATTGGATTTAACACCCCTAATTTATTTACATTACCCATCATACCCCTTCTATTTTATTCGCACCTTTTTAATAATAATCATTATATTATTAATAAATTACATACTTTAAAGTAATAGGTCCCATTAACAAGACATATACATATATACAAGCAACTACCTTAGTGAGGGCTAATCAGCCATTGCCCTACGGCACTTAATACTTTTAGATATTCTTAGAATACCAATACTATTACTTAGATTTATAACAAAGTCTTTTCATACATAATGGCAGGAACCTCGCCCCCGCCCTCTCCCCTGTCCAAGTGTGTGGCCCCTTGTAAGTCCGATGGACTGCAGATGTACCTGTGGGGCACGGAGGGATACGTGTGGTCTCTGGGATCTCTGGGCCTTCATGTTTCTAAACAATCTGGTTCGTGTGGTGCATCTCTACCATATCATCCACTCAATGGTAAATATACCTCCATAGATACGATGTAATACAGTTATTTATTAACGTAAAATGCTGTGTAAATGTCTTACATATTGATTAAAGTTTCACGTTCAAACTCTAATTGTGATATATTTCCCTAGAATCTAAATCCCCCTGAAGAAGACCAATGGGTCGAAATGCATCAGGGTATTCATGTGGATAACTATTTGATGATACGTCACTTACCTGGGGGCCCTTTTTAGCCATGGTTGATGTTTTATGCTGATGTCTGTTACACGTGAACCAGAGTCTGTATTTTATAATAAATTGTTGTATATTCGAATTCCTTATGAACTTGATTTATTTTACTGTCATAATAATATTCCACACAATGCTGCCTAAAAAAACCCCCTGGGGAATTTGTCTTTTTTGTATTATACTTTTGGGTTGTGCAGCCTTGGGTACTCTCGTACATGTGTTTTCTCCATAGTATTTAGGGGGTGAGGGGCGATACAAATACTAAAACATTTTTTTTACCTTAATGCAGGGAATGCATTAAGATACAAATGTTTTCTCTTTAGAACCACTTTAATAAAATCCACATCTGCAATTAAGTTTAGAGCTACAGAAAAAAGCTGAGTTAGCATCACATTATTTTTCATATAGAATGTCTAATAAAAAACGTAGCTATTTCTTTTATTTCTCTTATTTCTCCTGTTTGCTGCATGGAACACCTATCAGTCAAAAAAGAGTTTGTGTGCAAGCTGAGAAATTCCAGACTCAAAAACTTTGAAACAGCATAGTTTCTAGTGCTAACTAGGCTTATAAATACTTATAGCCACCTAAAGTGCTAAATGTCTTTGAACAAAAAATAAAATTCATTGTGCAATATTTTTGAAAAATGTGAGATGCAACTAGTAGTATACCATAGGGTCAGGTCACTAAAGCAGTATACAGGTGTTGCATTACCATTATCAAGAGATAAAATACTAAATGCAATTTAAATTACTCCTACATCTTGATAAATTGACTCCTATGTTTGTCTAGCTTTAGACTTAAAATCTCAAATAGTGATATTTTTTTTTAAATGGCGCCCCATTTCGTTTTGCAAAGAAAAAAGCAGCTCTTGCTGCTATACTCACTTCCTCTGTGGTGCTTCCCTTGCCTGCAAATTCTGTTCACTACTAGATGTCCTCAGTAGGGATGAGCCAAACACCCCCCCCCCCGGTTCGGTTTGCAGGAGAACAAGCGAACAGGCAAAAAATTTGTACGAACACGTGAACACCATTAAAGTCTATGGGACAGGAACATGAAAAATCAAAAGTGCTAATTTTAAAGGCTTATATGCAAGTTATTGTCATAAAAAGTGTTTGGGGACCTGGGTCCTGCCCCAGGGGACATGTATCAATGCAAAAAAAAAGTTTTAAAAATGGCTGTTTTTTCGGGAGCAGTGATTTTAATAATGCTTTAAGTGAAACAATAAAAGTGAAATATTCCTTTAAATTTCATACCTGGGGGTTGTCTATAGTATGCCTGTAAAGTGGTGTATGTTTCCCGTGTTTACAACAGTCCCTGCACAAAATGACATTTCTAAAGGAAAAAAAGTAATTTAAAAGTTTTTGCGGCTATAATGAATTGTCAGTCCCGGTAATACACATAAAAATCATTGAAAAAAACTGCACGGGATTCCCCCACAGTCCATTACCAGGCCCTTTGGGTCTGGTATGAATATTAAGGAGAATCCTGCTCCAAAATTGAAAAAAAAAATTACCTGCCCCCCCCCCCCCAAAATCCATACCAGGCCCTTCAGGTCTGGTATGGATATTAAGGGGAAATGGTGTGGGGGTCCCCCCAAAAATCCAATCCAGACCCTAATCCGAGCACGCAACCTGGCAGGCCGCAGGAAAAGAGGGGGGATGAGAGAGAGCCCCCCCATCTGAACCGTACCTTTTAACAAGGGGACCCCCAGATCCCGGCCTCCCCCCTGTGTGAAATGGTAACGGGGTACAAATGTACCCTTACCATTTCACAAAAAAAAGTGTGAAAATGTTAAAAATGACATGACACGGCTGGGGACAAGTCCTTAATTAAAAATTAAAAAAATAAAACTGTCCCATGTAGTCTTCTTCTTCTCTTGCTCTGCCGATGGACCGAAAAAGAAAAAAAAAGCGACTGACCCGCCTACATGGGAGGCACCTGCCGTAATGACAATCCTCTCAGGTGACAGCTCTTTTATAACTGAGGGCGGGGCCACATGGTGATGTCGCCAGGTGACCCCACCCGCCTCTGACGCATGGGGACATCCCTATGGCTTCCCTGTATCATCAGAGGGAGGCGGGGCCACCCGCCTTCCCCATAGCATCAGAGGGGTGGGGCCACCCAGTTACGTAACCGGGTGGCCCTGCCCCCTCTGACGCTACAGGAAAGCCATAGGGATGTCCCAGTGCATCAGAGGGGGCAGGGTCACCCAGCAACATCACCGTGTGGCCCCGCCCTCAGTTATAAAAGAGCTGTCACCAGAGAGGACCGTCATTACAGTGGGTGCCTCCCATGTAGGCAGGTCAGTTGCGTGTTTTTTTCTTTTTCGGTCAGTCGGCGGAGTAAGAGAAGAAGAAGAAGACTATGTGGCACAGTTTTATTTTTTAATTTTTTAATTAAGGACTTGTCCCCAAGCCGTGTCATGTCATTTTTAACATTTTCACACTTTTTTTGTGAAATGGTAGGGGTACATTTGTACCCCGTTACCATTTCACACAGGGGGGAGGCTGGGATCAGGTGTTCCACTTTTTAAAGGGGGCTTCCAGATTCCGATAAGCCCCCCACAACCACCGGGCAAAGGTTGTGGGGATAAGGCCCTTGTCCCCATCAACATGTTGAGGGCATGTGGCCTGGTACAGTTCAGGAGGGGGGCGCTCTCTCATCCCCCCTCTTTTCCTGTGGCCTGTCAGGTTGCGTGCTCGGATAAGGGTCTGGTATGGATTTTTGGGGAACCCCCACGCCATTTTTTAAAGATTTTGGCATGGGGTTACCCTTAAAATCCATACCAGACCTATAGGGTCTGGTATGGATTTTGAGGGGGACCCCCACGCCATTTTTTTAAAAAATTGGCGCAGGGTTCCCCTTAATATCCATACCAGACCTGAAGGGCCTGGTATGGAATTTGGGGGGACCCCCACGCATTTTTTTTTTAAATTTTGGTTCGGGGTTCCCCTTAATATTCCTACCAGGCCCAAAGGGCCTGGTAATGGACTGTGGGGGAATCTCATGCCGTTTTTTTCAATGACTTTTATGTGTATTGCCGGGACCGTAAATTCATTATAGCCGCGAGTACTTTTAAATGACTTTTTTTCCTTTTTTTTACGAATGTCATTTTGTGCAGGGACTGTTGTAAACCTGGGAAACATGCGCCACTTTACAGGCATACTATAGACACCCCCCAGGTATGAAATTTAAAGGAATATTTCACTTTTATTGTTTCACTTTAAACATTATTAAAATCACTGCTCCCGAAAAAACAGCCATTTTTAAACCTTTTTTTTTGCATTGATACATGTCCCCTGGGGCAGGACCCAGGTCCCCAAACACTTTTTATGACAATACCATGCATATAAGCCTTTCAAATTAGCGCTTTTGATTTCTCCCATAGACTTTTAAAGGGTGTTCCGCAGCTTTCGAATTTGCTGCGAACACCCCAAATTGTTCGCTATTCGGCGAACAGGCGAACACCTGATGTTCGAGTCGAACTTACGTTTGACTCGAACATCGGGCTCATCCCTAGTCCTCAGTTTTGCAGGTTAAATGACATCCTGTAAGTGCTGGATGTTATGGGTCTGCCCTCTGAAGGGTCATCACCTTAGTATCCTGCACTCACAAGATACTGATACAGAGTGCAGCACTCTCTGCATTACAGAGGGATGCCCACCATTGGAGGAAGAGGACCCTATTCATCATGTAACTGGCTTGAAGACATCTGAAAAAAAAATTATAAACTACATATGTGTGGCCATTGGGGGGGTAGCTAGTGAGGGGGGGTGGATCCCAGAGTTAGGCCTCAATGTTTTTTTCTTACATGAGATTGGATAATGAGAGAAAGAATGCATTTATGCAATAGAACTATTTGACATTTGGAACAACACGAGAGACCAAGTGTTTTTAGTAGCAATATATGGAAGTCACACAGTTTCCAGAAATAAATGGCTTAAATAGAAACTACCTTTAAATTCCCCTACTGTTTGAGCACAAGCTGAGTTGTGGATTCTTTAGGAAAAACCCTCCCCGAGTCTACAAGATATGAGGGTTTCTTTACATCACCAAGAACATCTATCTACTGTACATACTGTAGGTAAACTAATTTATAAAAAAATATTTTTTGCAAGAGGAGTAAGGAACAAATGCATCTTTATCTGGATAGGTGAATACTTACATTTTTCTTGCTCAACAAAAAGGCATCTCTATGATTTATATTTTAGCCTTTTTTCTTGAAATGATACAGGTATGTGCAGGTTTTTGTTCTTTGATTTGGTTCCCGAGTAATATTTTTATGATTTCTAAGGCTTCTGCATTTCCCATTTGGTTTGAAATCCATCATACTATAAATGAAGGGCAGTCAACTCAAGAAACAATACAAATGTCACCTCCAAGTCTTTGTGATCCCAGCAGAAAAGGTACACAAGGTCGACTTGAACCAGTTCTTACATCTCAGTAGGAGCTGAAGCTGCTCATTAGTTTTATGCTTCCTCTCAGGTAACAAGAACATCTTTTAATAGCCATCCCTCATTTAACATTGACAGTAGAGAAAAGTGTAAAAAAAAATATCTAGGAAGTGACATCTGACAAAATTCTGCGAGTATGCAATGTTTTTGTCAGCCCTGGCAGAAGCTCTGGATGTTCCAGTTTTAGTGGTGCTTTTTTATGCCAATCTAGTGAATTCATCCTACATCTAATCTAATCTAATCTAATCTAATCCAATCATTAGGCCGATCCCCCTTTCCTTTTAACCCATGTGCATCAGAGTGCGCATTAGAGTGTGCATTAGAGCGTGCATTAGAAGCTGCAGCAGGTCAGATAGAGCTCAGCTCATTTCCTTCATGGAGGACATCCAGCATCATGTAGATTAGGGATGAGTCGAACACCCCCCCCCCCACCACCACACGGTTCCATTCGCACCAGAACTTGGGAACAGGCAAAAAATTTGTGTGCACACCGTTAAACTCTATGGGACACGAACATGAAAAATCAAAAGTGCTCATTTTAAAGGCTTATATGCATGTTTTTTCCATAAAAAGTGTTTGGGGAGCAGGGTCCTGCCCCAGGGGACGTGTATCAATGCAAAAAAAAGTTTTACATTTTTTTTCAGGAGCAGTGGTTTTAATAATGCTTAAAGTGATAAAAATGAAATATTCCTTTAACCACTTGCCGACCAGCCGCCGCAGTTTTACTGCGGCAGAATGGCACGGCTGGGCGAAACGACGTTATGTTACGTAGCTTCGCCCTGTGGCCACTAGGGGCACGCACACCCACTGCTCTCCCCCGGAGCCGATGCGAGTGCCCGGCGGTCATGATCACCGCCGGGCTCTCGCGATCACTGCTGACACACCGAGAACCAAGATCTGTGTGTGTAAACACACAGTTTCCGGTTCTCTGAGGGGAGAAGAGACAGATCGTCTGTTCATACAGAGTATGAACAGCAATCTGTCATCTCCCCTACACAGTCCTTTCCCCCCTTCAGTAAGAACACAAACTAGGGAACACATTTAACCCCTTCATCACCCCCTAGTGTTAACCCCTTCCCTGCCAGTGACATTTTTTACAGTAATCAGTGCATTTTTATAGCACTGATCACTGTATAAATGCCAATGGTCCCAAAAATGTTTCAAAAGTGTCCGATGTGTCTGCCATAATGTCACAGTCCTGATAAAAATCGCAGATCGCCGACATTACTAGTAAAAAAAAAAAAATAATAAAAATGCCATAAAACTATCCCCTATTTTGTAGACGCTATAACTTTTGCGCAAACCAATCAATATACGCTTATTGCAATTTTTTTTACCAAAAATATGTAGAAGAATACATATCGGCCTAAACTGAGGAAAAAAAAATGTTTTTATATATTTTTGAGGGATATTTATTATAGCAAAAAGTAAAAAATATTGTGTTTTTTTCAATATTGTCGCTCTTTTTTTGTTTATAGTGCAAAAAATAAAAACCGCAGAGGTGATCAAATACCACCAAAAGAAAGCGCTGTTTGTGGGAAAAAAAGGATGTCAGTTTTGTTTGGGTGCAACGTCGCACGACTGCGCAATTGTCAGTTAAAACGACACAGTGCCGAATTGCAAAAAGTGTTCTGGTCAGAAAGGGGGTAAAATCTTCTGGGGCTGAAGCAGTTACATATTGTGCCTGGGGGTCTCCTTAGTATCCATGTAAAGTAGCGCATCTTTCCCGTGTTTAGAACAGTACCACAGCAAAATGACATTTCTAGAGGAAAAAATGTAATTGAAAACTGCTTGCGGCTGTAATGAATTGTCAGATTCCAGCGATTCCAGATACAAATCATGGAAAAAAACTGCATGGGTCCCCCCCCCCCAGTCCATTACCAGGCCCTTTGGGACTGGTATGAATATTAAGGGGAACCCTGCACCAAAATTAAAAAATCCATACCAAGTCCTCCAAAATCCATACTAGGCCCTCCAGGTCTGGTATGGATATTAAGGAGAATTCTGCGCTAAAATTAAAAAAAAAAAATTACCTGCCCCCCCCCCCAAATCCATACCAGACCGGAATTTTAAAGGGAACCCCGTGCCAAAATTAGAAAAAAATTATGTGGGGGTCCCCCAAAATCCATACCAGACCCTTATCCGAGTGCGCAACCTGGCAGGGCGCAAGAAAAGGGGGGACGAGAGAACGCCTCCCATCCTGAACCATACCAGGCTACATGCCCTCAACATGGGGAGAGTGTTTGGGGGTCCCCCCGAAAACACCTTGTCCCCATGTTGATGGGGACAAGGGCCTCTTCCCCATAACCCTTGCCCGGTGGTTGTGGGGGTCTGCGGGCCAGGGGCTTATCAGAATCTGGAAAGCCCTTTAACAAGGGGACCCCCAGAACAAGCCCCCCCTATGTGAATGGGTATCGGTACATTGTACCCCTGCACATTCACCAAAAAAGTGTCAAAATGGTAAAAATAACAGTAGACAGTTTGGAACAAGTCCTTTATTAAAAAAAAAAGTGTCCCGCAATGTAACTCCATCTTTGATGACAGTGCAGACAACCCGAGAAAAAATACAAAAAAACATGGAAAAACTCCGCCTCGATGGGAGGCGTCCCACGACTGCAGGCTTTTGCAATGACAGCTGAGAGCGGGGCCACTCGGTGATGTTTTTTTTTTAATAAAGGACTTGTCCCAAACTGTCTCCTGTCATTTTTACCATACTGATACTTTTTTTAGTGAATGTATAAGGGTACAATGTACCCAATACCCATTCACATGGGGGGGCCGGGATCTGGGGGTCCCCTTGTCAAAGGGGGCTTTCAGATTCCGATATGCCCCCCACCCGCAGACCCCCACAACCACCGGGCAAGAGTTTTGGGGAAGAGGCCCTTGCCCCCATCAACATGGGGATAAGGTGTTTTTCGGGGGACCCCAAAACACTCTCCCCATGTTGAGGGCATGTGGCCTGGTATGGTTCAGGAGGGGGGCTCTCTCCCCCCCTTTTCCTGAGGCCTGCCAGGTTGCATGCTCGGATAAGGGTCTGGTATAGATTTTGGAGGGGACCCCCACGCCATTTTGTTTTAAATTTTGGCGCAGGGCTCCCCTTAAAGTCCATACCAATCCTCAAGGTCCTGGTATGAATTTTGGGGGGACCCCCACACAATTTTATTTTTTAATTTTGGCACAGGATTCCCCTTAATATCCATACCAGACCTAAAGGGCCTGATAATGTACTGGGGGGGAACCCATGCCATTTTTTTCAATGATTTTTATATATATTGCTAGGATCCAGCAATACATGACAGCCACAAGCAGTTTTGAATGAAATTTCTCCCTTTACAAATGTCATTTGCTGCTCTCATTCATACATTCATTCAAACTATGTACATCTGCCATGTAAGCACCACAGTGTGGGGCATGGACTCAGCCCCCTGAGCCATGGTTGGCCAAAGGCCCCCTTCCTTTGGCCAATCATGGCTCTCACAGCAGAGCGTTCTGATTTGCCAAAGCATGCAGGTAAGGTGCATGCTTTGGCCAATCAGCAGCCGTCAATGCACTGCGATCTCGCAGTGCATTGACGGTCTTGCCGTGCATTCGGCGAACGAGCAAACACCCAATGTTCGAGTCGAACTTACGTTCGACACGAGCATCAGGCTCATCTCTAATCTAGATCCTTCCTCCCCTGCCTAATTGTCCTTGGTCTGCCCTTTTCGTTCACTGGATTTCAGTTCTTTCAAGCAATGCTGTTCAGCATTACATGTGCATATCTGGAAACCTTTGAAAACAAATGCACCTGAGAATGGGAAAGGTGCAAATGACAGAGTAGCAGGGCAGGCTGGGGCTAGGGATAACAGAAGAATGCTAAACTTATTTAATGTTTGCAGCCCTTTTTTTCAGGCTGAAAGTGCCCCCCTCGGCTTATACTCGAGTCACCACCGTCTGCCTACCTGATCAGTGTGTCATGCAGATAGACGGCGGCCAGCATATCATAAAAACATTCAGCCTATCATGGACATCCTCTCATTAGGATGAGCGGATGTGATAGGCTGAAAACTGACTGCTGGGAAATTGAGTGTTCTGCCTATCACAGACGAGGAGGAGGCGCAGCTTTTGTACACTGGAATGGCTGCTGAATGTTTTTATAAAATGCTGACCGGGCAATGGTGGCTGCAGATGGGCACACAGAGGCTGCAGATTGGCACACAGAGGCTGCAGATCGGCACACAGAGGCTGCAGATTGGCACAGGTAGGCTGCAATGGACACAGGGAGGCATGCACAGGACACAGGGAGGTATACACAGGACACAGGGAGGCATGCAGAGGACACAGGGAGGTATACACAGGACACAGGGAGGCATGCAGCTGCAGATGGGCATTGTTGACACTCTTTTCCATTTACAGTAGCTGCTGCATTTCTCACCCTTGGCTTATACTGGGGTCAATAAGTTTTCCCAGTTTTTTGTGGTAAATTAGGGGCCTCGGCTTATATTCGGATCGACCTATACTCGATTATATACGGTATGTCAAAATAGTGGCATTGGCTGCAGTGCCTCACAACAAATTGAAGACTTTAATAGTGGTGCAAAATATGGGACTAACTGTGGTGAAGGAAGATATGCCTGGCATCAGTTTGAGAAAAAAATGTTCCTGTGTCAGTGGTGTCACTGGAAGGAAAAATTCTGCTGCATCAGTATCAGTGAGAGGAACAAATGTGGTGGTGTCAGTGGGAAGAAAGAGTCTACTGTGTCAGTGTCAGTAGGAAGAAAAACTGCCACTGTGTTGGTGGTGTCAATCTAAGGAAAACTTGGTATCTGGCTCAGTGGGATAAAGGAGAGCAGATACAGTGTGTGACACAGCTGATGAATGAAATAGTAAACATGAGAATGACAAATGCAGAGCAGAGAAAAAAGCTAGGAGAAAGTGTGCAGAAATCACTTGACTTCTGGAACATGAGATTGAAAAGCAAAGGAACTTTAAATACTGTGCAGTCTAGAGCAGGTCATGGTGACAAGGCAGGAGAGGTGAATGGTATTAAATAGAAGAGGGGATAGGCTGTGCAAAGAAATGGACAGAAGAAGTGGATGGGATGTGCAGGACTGAGTTGATCATGATAGCAGGGCTGGGGAGGAGAAGCGCTGTGAGAAAGATCAGGTGTCAATAAAACAGAGGATTTATCAAATGAAGAACTGTACAAGAATGCATGGGCTCTGCTGAGCAGGGTTTAAAGGATAAAGAAGTGAGAGACAGAGATGGGGTGACCGATGATCGCAGGGGAAAAACTAACTTGTGGGGGAGAGTGAAGGTGGAAGGTGGATCTCAGGGCAGTCACTCTTCCTGCTCTTTTCCTGCCACAGTAGGTTGCTATTGGAGGGAGAAGAGTGCAGAATCCACCCTCCAGCAGCTATCCCAGTCCCTGCTCTGCTCTGCTTGACAGGAGAGACAGCAGCAGTAGTCAAAAGAAAACCAAGGAACTGAGCCTGGCAGACAGAGAGCTGGTAAGATAAACAAAATCAGGGAACAAGAGCCTCTATGATTTAGCCCCAGTAAGTGAAAAAACATGTTAGAGGAAGGAGCCTGGGTGCCAAGCCCTAGAAACATTTCAGCCATTGCAGGATTTGCTGTTGATTGCCACTTGTGAAAGCTAGAGAATTGCTTTGATCTTTTTGTTTTTTCAATTCCCATCAATGCTGGCTTACCCCTCTAAGTTTGTATTATTTAAGTTTTAGTTGTAATAAATGGCCAAGCATGCTTCACAAAGCCAGTGCTCTCAGTCTTTTCTGTCTCATAAGCATGATGACTGAACCTTGCCAGTGAATTCAATATACATTTTCACTTAGGTGCCTGGTTTTTAATTTTTAATGCAGTTTTGAGTTATCATACACATGATACAACTGGATCTGTACAAGTAGTCACCTCAGTTTTGAAATTATAATGAGTTCACCTGAGAAAATACATTTCATAAAGAATATGTATGTATTATTTCTAGGAAGCCCTCTTTCTCAGAGTGTCAGCTCTTTCCTGGCCTACATTATTGCTGTAATTGTAGTAAAAATGTCTTCCATAGTGAAGCTAAACACAGGAAAGCAAAGTGAAGTAATGGATAAACAAGGCAGAAAAGGGTAGACAGGAAAATAAAGGCATGTGGGGAGATAATGTTAATGCAGTTAAAGGGGTTGTAAAGGTTTGTGTTTTTTCACCTTAATGCATCCTATCCAATGCCGGGGGTGGGGCTGAGTCCTGCATTCGGCATCTATGGACACCAAATGCTGGACACGGGAGTGCGCCCGCAAGGTAACCCCCCGGGGGAGCGCTTCACCCAGATACAGGGAGGAGCCGAGAGAGCCGCCGAGGGACCCCAGAAGACCAGGATCGGGGCCACTCTGTGCATAACAAGCTGCACAGTGGAGGTAAATATGACATGTTTGTTATTTAAAAAAAAATACCTTTAGTGTCACTTTAAGCTATAGATGAGTGGAGGCTAAAAGTGAGTTAGAAGAGTACCACACAAAGGCCAAAACAAAATACAATACTGATAAAACATAAAACATAATTTTTTAAGTTTACCTTACATTAACTCTTCCCTTTTGATATGAAATACCTAATCTGAAAAGACCTGTGTTTTGCACAGATCCGTTCTTCAACAAACATATTATTATAGTATGCAATATGGGTTTTTAGTACTGATGTGGCACCCTCTTATTTGAGAGTAGGCTTATAGGTAAATTTAGTTTAACTTTTCTGTAAACAATGGAACAGGGATTGATTGCTTAGGGCTGTTCAGTGTATCACAGGCTGCTGTTCTTCTACTTCCCCCTAGAAACTTCTCGAAGTATAGTGGGAGGGAGAGCAGGATAGGCACCCTGAATATTTACAGAACTCCAGCCAATTCCTGGGCAGTTTTGCCCAGAAAGTGGACAGAGAGCCCATAATAAATTATCTGAGGCATGGCAGCAGAAGAGCAAAGTTTCTGGGTCCAGTCCAAGAGAAGGAGACCCCTGGATGAGCCAAGGTTAAGACATTGAGGTTCCAGCTAGGCTTAGCTGGGGGGCCTAGTGAAGGGAATCTTGTCCAAATTGAGTAAAGAAATAAGGGAGTTGGTGGGAGGATGTCCAATCATTATGGGACTTAGTGAGTAAACGAGCCCCCCCATTTTTTGGGGTGACAAGTGGCTGTGGGTGGTCTGGTCTCCTAAGCAAGTGCAGTGCAGCCAGAAGTTGTGCCAAACAGCTAGGAGCATGCAGTACTGCTAGAAGTTTGCCCAGTACAGCCAGGAGTTATAAGTTT
The DNA here is from genome assembly GCF_042186555.1 of Aquarana catesbeiana. Taxonomy (NCBI): domain Eukaryota; kingdom Metazoa; phylum Chordata; class Amphibia; order Anura; family Ranidae; genus Aquarana; species Aquarana catesbeiana. The sequence continues at coordinate 366,950,626 of NC_133326.1, read as the reverse complement.
CAAGATAGCTGAGAGTATAGTACAGCTAGAGATTGTGCAATACAGCTTTCATTTTGTATAGAGCAGCCAGGAATCAAGCAGTCCTCAAGTTGTACAATTCTACAGTTTTGGGGTATCCCATGCTCCCTATCCCTATCTAAGTTACTTTTCCAATTAAAAACCTAGAAAGAAATCCCTAGACTGGTCTTTTACGCTAGAGGAAGAATGCGGAAAATGATGTGTGCCTTGCTGTGTGTAGACTGAGGGGGGACTAGGACCAAACTACCAGCCACTCCTGCGGGGGTAGCACTACACTTAAATACCAAACCAATAAGGGATTCCTATCTGTAGTTTAAAGACACCATAGGCGAGGGCGTGTCCAAGATGGCCACCTGAGTGGACGCACATTGAGTGACCTCCGGAAAATCTGTGGGTTTCTACAGCTGTTTCCCTGCAGACAGAGTCTCACATCCTGTTACATCCACAGAGAATAAGTGCGAGCCTGGGATAACCAAGGGCAAAGGTAACTCGTCCTCCCGCAAGTCCTCCAGCACGCCGAAAACCAAGCCCAAGCCCGGAAAGGGACCCTCTCCTGCTACACTAACGCACATGGCGTCCCAGACAGACAACCCAGACCCTGCAATATCTGAGCAGTCCAACTTTACTGCCCTCATGCAAGCAATCACAACCTGTCAGTCTACCCTCACAGGCAAGTCAATGCAATTGGTTATTAGCCTTATTCAGCGAGACATGGACACCTTCCGCGCCAGGCTGACTGAGGCTGAGCGCCAGGTGGGGGACTTGGAGGACACACTGCAAGATCACTCTGCATCCCTCCGCACACTACACACCAAAATGAAAACCCTCGAAAATAGGACAGAGGATGCAGAGAACCGTAATTGGAGGAACAATCTCTGTATAGTGGGACTGCCTGAGGGGGTGGAGGGCTCAGACCCCATGGCCTTCACAGAGCACCTTTTGCACGCCCTCCTACCACGTGCACAATTCTCACTATTTTTTGTAGTGGAGAGGGCACCTAGGATGCCTGCTGCACGGGGGATCCCGGGAGCTTCTCCACGCACGTTCATTCGCTGCCTTCTGAATTTTAGAAACCGCGATCTGGTTCTCAGGGAAGCCAGGAAGATGGGTACCCTATGCTACGAGGGAGCAAAGCTCATGATCTTCCCTGATTACTCGCTTGATACTTAAAGGCTTCGACGATCGTTTGACCAAGTCAAGCTCAACCTACGGAACAAAAAGATCAAATATAGCATGCTGTTCCCAGCTTGACTGTGGGTGCAAGATGGTGAGACAGTCCAGTTCTTTACCTCCCACGACGACGCTTTGCAATGGCTGGAAACCCTACCCAGAGGATGATCCTGTTTCTAAGCTGCCCCACTGAGGGCTTTTGTTCCTTCTACACCCTTTTGCTTTGCTAAAGTTATGGTTGTGTCCCTCCTGCTCCGTGTGTGCCATGCCAAGGGCCATGAGCCTATACACTGACTGGGCATGTGATCCTGGACTAAAGTTTACCCTACACCCAGCTCCACAGACACCTTGAAAAGCCCTAATAGCTCAAAAGTGCATGGCAGAGAAAGGAGGGATACCGCTCCTTCATAAGTTAGCAACCAGTTTAAACTTGTGCCCCCGGAACTACCCAGGAAAATTGCTGTTCTGCAGGGACCGTTTATGTTTGATTTCAGGTCCAGCCGGACTCTAGGTGTCAGGACTAAAACACTCTTGGTGTTCCATTTTATATGAACCTCCTTGGCAGTTGCCATGTTTTCTTTTTCATGTTTTGGGGGGAAGACACAACAAGGTTCGAGGGGTGATGCCCGGGTGGGGGGGATGGGGTTTTTTTATGGTGTATGACACTTCTCTTCAGGTTAAATTTATTTTTTTTTTCTTTTACTTGCTTTCTATGTCAGCTCCAGCTGTGTGGTTTTGCTCGCCTTCCACTAGGTGGCAGGGGGGCTCTATCTAACTGTATTGACCTACCACTTATTATTAAACTGCCTAATGTAATGCTAGTATATATCTGTGCATTGCTGCTAATGATCCGATATCCCCAATATCTAGAACACAATGATGGCTCCACTAACCATTTTATCTTGGAATGTTAGTGGTTTGAATTCCAAGATCAAAAGGTCACTGGTATTTAACTATATCAAGAAGTACATGCCCCAAATCTGCATACTGCAGGAGACGCACTTGGTGGGGAGCAGAACACTGGCTCTCCGTAAAACCCTGGGTGGGCTCCTACTACCATTTCACCTACTCCGCATTTTCTAGGGGTGTCAGTGTTCTGGTCCACAAATCCCTCCAGTTTACCCTACTGGATCTTCACCTAGACCTGGAGGGGACATACGTGGCTCTTCATGCTATGTGTGACAGGCTCGAATTACTCATTGTGGGGCTTTACATACCCCCACCAATGTCTGTTTTACACAGTCTGACCCCGTTGCTGGCTCTCTACCCTGGAGTGGGGATTATACTAGCTGGTGATTTTAACATGACCCCAGATCCCAGCATAGATATATTTAACGCTGATTCAGCTCAGGATTCACCCTTGTCACAATGGGCAGAGATGTATGGGTTACAAGATGTATGATGGGGGAAACACCCGAATGTTAAACAGTATAACTGTCATTAGGCAACATATGCCTCTTTTTCCAGAATTGACTTAATTCTTGCTGGTGGCTTTCTGCTCTCCCGCATCCTGGAGGCGGAGATTCTGTCTCGAGGCATCTCAGATCACGCCCCAATGTTGCTGAGGCTCGGCATGGATTCACCGCCCGGGTCTACCCTTTGGAGGTTGTCCGGCTATTAGATAATGGATGAGCGCGTGGCCCCTGAGATAGCGGGAGAGCTGGGAGTCTACTGGGGACACAACATTGATACGGCTGACCCGCCAGGGATATGGGACACTTATATGGCATATACCTGAGGTCAGTACCAAAGAATTATTGGCAGGGTTAGAAAAGATACATGGCTAGCAATGGAGGCTGCAGAACTCAAAGTTCTGAGGTTGGAATCTGACTATGTACACAGCAGAGACACAGTGACTTACACCGCTCTGCAGGCTGTGCATAGGGAGATTTCCTTGCTGAGAACTACTGCTAGCAGGAAAATTTTACTAGGCCAAACCTAGAGGATTTTTGAACAGGGAGAAAGAACGGGTAGGTTGGCCAGGGAGCGCTCCTCTATATCTCACATAGTTAACATCAGGGATGAGCAGGGCACACTGCTCTCTGACCCCCTGTGGATTAACGTCCAGTTTGTGAAATACTATGAGACTCTACAGTATATACCTCCAGAGCTAACTTTACCCCTGACGCAATAAAAATTACTTTTAGACCAAATAGACTTCACAACGCTCTCTGACTCAGACCGTACTGGGCTGGACAGCCCTATAATGTTCAAGGAGGTACAAACTGCAATTGCCTCACTCCAAACCACTAAAACCACGGGCCCTGGCGGAATACCCAGGGCATTTTACAAAACTAATGCGAAGATTGTTATCCCTAGATTCTATACTTTATTGTTATCAGTGTAGGGGGAGGGGTGCCTCCTGCCCTCTATGTCTGAGGCAGTGATCGTCGTGATCCCCAAACCTAATAAAGTCCCTGACCTTTGTGCCTCATACAAAAAGGACCTGGGGGTCCTAGTGGATGATAGGCTCAGCAATGGCATGCAATGCCAAGCTGCTGCTAATAAAGCAAACAGAATATTGGCATGCATTAAAAGGGGGATCAACTGCAGAGATAAAACGATAATTCTCCCGCTCTACAAGACTCTGGTCCGCCCGCACCTGGAGTATGCTGTCCAGTTCTGGGCACCAGTCCTCAGGAGGGACGTACTGGAAATGGAGCGAGTACAAAGAAGGGCAACAAAGCTAATAAAGGGTCTGGAGGATCTTAGTTATGAGGAAAGGTTGCGAGCACTGAACTTATTCTCTCTGGAGAAGAGACGCTTGAGAGGGGATATGATTTCAATTTACAAATACTGTACTGGTGACCCCACAATAGGGATAAAACTTTTTCGCAGAAGAGAGTTTAATAAGACTCGTGGCCACTCATTACAATTAGAAGAAAAGAGGTTTAACCTTAAACTACGTAGAGGGTTCTTTACTGTAAGAGCGGCAAGGATGTGGAATTCCCTTCCACAGACGGTGGTCTCAGCGGGGAGCATTGATAGCTTCAAGAAACTATTAGATAATCACCTGAATGACCGCAATATACAGGGATATGTAATGTAATACTGACACATAATCACACACATAGGTTGGACTTGATGGACTTGTGTCTTTTTTCAACCTCACCTACTATGTAACTATACAACCCAATATCGCTCCTTAATGTTGATGCCAATATAGTCACCAAAATCCTAGCAAACTGGCTTAACTCGGTTATCCTTTCCTTAATACGCGGCAACCAAACAGGCTTTATGCCAGGCAAAGGCAACGATATTAACTTAAGGTGCCGCTACACAAACATATCCCAGGCAGCCAATACTGAGTCCCAGGGGTTTGTAGCCTCATTAGATGCTGAGAAGGCCTTCAACTCGGTAGAGTGGGAGTTCCTCTGGCGAGTCCTCGAGAGATTTAACTTCGGCAATCAATATATTTGTGGATAAAACTACTTTACCAAAACCCCTCAGCAGGAGTAAGGACAAACAGCCTCCTATCACCAAACATCTCCCTAGGTGGAGGCACCAGGCAGGGTGCCCCCTATCCCCTGGGCTATTTACCCTAGCCATAGAACCCCTTGCTATCCTCATATGAACCTCTGCCACCCTTAAAGGAATACAAGTGGGCTCACTGACTGAAAACATTTCCCTCTATGCTGATGACACCCTTCTTTACCTCCCAGATGTGTCCACCTCCCTAGAAGAAGCCCTGAGACATATCAATCACTACGGCACCTTCTTAGGCATCAGAATCAACTGGGATAAGTCCATACTTTTAACAACCCTTACACCCCTAAAATGTGTCACTAAATTTCGATACCTGGGAATAGAAGTTCAGAGAGACTCTGCCCTATATCTAACCGACAACATATACCCGGTACTTTAACGCCTCACATCTAAATGCCAAACCTGGAAGTCCATGCCCCTTTCTCCGGTCGGGAGCATCAATCTACCTAAAATGACCTTCCTTCCCAAATTCTTCTATGTGTTTCACAATACCCCCGTCCCCACTCCCAACTCTTTTTTTCAGAAAATAGACCAAATAATTACCACTTTTATATGGGCCGGATCTGCTCCTAGAATTGCCAAGACTGCCCTCCAACTTCCCCTCTCCCTTGGGGGGATTGGCACTTCCCTGTTAAACAATATTACTGGGTAGTGGTTATGGTGACGGTGAGACGGTGGTTTACCCAATCTCACTCCAACCCCTTGGTGAACCTGGAGGTGGCAATCTTGGGGTCTTACACTACATTAAGCAACCTGGTGTTTAGGGGCCAAAGAGCACACCCAGAAACGACTACCTCAATGCGACCGATGGTTCAAGTATGGGAACACATGTCAGCTAAGCATAACAATGCTAATACCATCTTTCCATACACACCATTGTGGGGTAACCCAAATCTGAGTCATTTGCGGTCCATCCCAGATCTAGCTTTCTGCTCTAGATATGATATCAAAACTCTACAACACATAATGCGGAAGGTACGCTGCTCTCATTTAACTCCCTATGAGACGCCTTCCAGCTTCCATCCAGGATGTTATTCCGACACCTGCAGCTGCATCACGCAGTGCAAGCACAATCCCCCCTTGGAGTTGCCCTTAAATCGCTCGGGGTGGAAAGCTTCCTAGTCTCCAGCAATGCAGATCACATTCTCTTGGAGGGACCAAATTGTTTCAGAAATGGAAGGAGGATGTGACTGCCTTGAGGGATGATGACTGGGAGGAAGGGATCCAACAATATATCCCCCTAATGATCTCTGCTAAAGACAGGTTCATTCAGCTTAAATTCATACACAGAGCATACTTTACCCCCCAGAGACTTTCGAGAATATACCCTACACTTTCGGATAGATGCCCAAAGTGCACCAATGAACTGGGCACCTTCTTCCATGTGGTATGGTTCTGCCCTATTATACAACAGTTCTGGGTAGACGTGGTGTCTACGATCAACTCAGTTGGAAGCCTGTCAATAGGTTTAGACCCGCTTATTCTCCTACTAGGTATATGTGACAATGTTACGTCGAATACACACAAACAGCTGTTCATTTTATATGCAACATTCCCCCCACAGTTTCACAATGGAGAGCCATGGTCGACTCCGTCTTACCACTGTACAAAATCACATATATGAGTCAGAAATATTCCAAAAAATTTGGGAAGATATGGACTAAGAGCTGAGCACCAAGGCAGGCAGTGGGATAAATAGAGTGGAGGAGAGCGGGGAAACATGAAAGAGCATGGGGAAATTAGTTTACCCTTCTTCAGTGTGACATCCTTTCTGTCGCTCCTCCTTCCCCCCATCCCCTCCACTATTGGTCCCCAGTCCCCTCCCCTATGATCCCCCCCCCCCCGGGATGAAAGATCACTAACATCTATTGTCAAACTTTGTATTGGATAGCAATAATAGATGAATGACTGTTTGATATACACCCACACAATCTAAAGTTTGTTCTTCTTTGGATCCTCCTCAAACTATTGTAACTGTATTACCTTATACCATGCTTCTGTAATACTATGACCTGAAAGAATATTTCTAAACTGATCTTTGTGTAAAAAGTATGTGTGATGCACTGTTGAATTATACACCATGTTTCTCCTAATGGAGACAAATAAAAACTTACCTGTTAAAAAAAAAGACACCATAGGCAGCGCGTAGTAAGTTGTTATTGGTGTGAACCTGAAACTCATTGTAAAAGTCTTGCCAAAAAACAAACAGTGCATGGTGCCTGTTATCTGTATCTAAACCTAAGAACAGATATTAGTGCTGGGGGGCGTGGTTAATGCATGGTGTCAACTGGACGTACCTAAGAAAAGCTCTGTTCATCCACCGGCCCTTACACCTCTGGCAATGCCTACAAAAGCCTCCAGACTCCACTATAATACCAGCAAGAGGTCCAGGAAAGGTTCCGCTGCAAAACCGCCGACAGCAGGCTCGATACAGTGCTTCCTCACTGCGGAGAGGAACAGCCTCAACACGCCATGCGGACAGGCCAGAGCCCCAAGCTCAGGTAGATCCCCTTCCACCCACATTTCCTATCCCCACGAGAGTTCCCCGGCCTAATCCTTTGAATCCGAGACCATGGAGGACCTGCCGGCTCTGACATGTCCTCCCTGGTCAGTGGTTTGAAGAGGGAACTAGCAGGCATGCTCAGCAGTCTTGAAAAATCCAATAAGAAAGAACGGGCTGCAGTGAGGTCAGACATTTCTCATCTGCTCACTTGCATAGAAGAGACGGAGAAACGCCAGGAAACTCAGGAAGAAGCAATCAAAGAATTGCAGACCACAGTCACACAGCTAGCTCTTGCCCATTGTTCAGCTCTCTATAAACTAGAAGATTTAGAGAACCGTAGAAACAACCTACGTGTACGTGGGTTACCCGAGGCGACCAAAGATAGTGACCTAGAGGTCATGATCTGCGGCATTTTGAACTCGATCCTGGGTAAACTGCTGGTGACTGAGGCTCTGAGATTCGATCGAGTTCATCACGCTCTCAGACCCCGCAATCTTACAGCGGATCAACCCAGGGATGTAATCCGCCGCCTCCATTATTTTGAGGATAAGAATGCAATTACGATTAAACTCAGAAGCACCCTCAACATTGACGTTGATGGAGGCTCCATCTCCATATTCCCAGACATCTCCAAAGAAACCCTGGACTGTCGCTGGTCCTTAAGACTCCTCCTAGACCAGCTGAGGGCTGATGGAGCCACTTACAGGTGGGGATTCCCCTAGTGCCTAATTGCCACAAAAAAAATGGCAGCTCTTCCACTCTTCGATTCCCAGAGGCTTTTTCCACAACATCAACATGTCACCAATGGAGCTTCCTGGCTGGCACGAGGACTGTTCACAGCGCTCCAAGGATCCAAATGGCACAAACCCCCCTTAAACAGAGGCGTACAGGGACACCTGCATCTTCCAAGAAAAATGGATAAGACCTTCTCCTCTCTTTCTACCCTCTACATGGATCAGTCTTCATGTAGACTGATTGCTGGTATGCTCCTAGCCTGCTAACTTCCTAGGTTTAGTTAGGTTTAGTTACTAGTGGTCCAGAGACTCTATCAGTTGCCAGTACAGAGACATGCTCCTCCTACAATATCCTTTATTGGTCTGGTACTGATTGTTCTCCGTTCCCTCATTTTGTTCTTGCAATTTTGTTTATACTATATACATATATATAGAATTTTAATTATCCATGGCTATTACTAGGGTTGCACCGATACCGATACTAGTATCTTGGGCAAATGCTCCCGATGCTTCACCCGATACCTTGCATCCCAGAAGTCAGTGGGCGGGCGGAGTGGGTGGGAGAAGGCAGAGCCTGTGGGCAGGGGTGTGGGTCTCAGTCGCAGCCGGCAACACCCATCTTGGTACACCCTGAACTCGGCCTCAGTAGCCTGCAGTCACAAGGCAGCAGCGGACATCTTGTTACACCTAGCCCATATAGTTCACTAACTATATGGGCTGGGTGTAACAAGATGTCTGCTGCTGCATTCTGACTAGGCTTACTTATCATGCCAGGCTACCAGCAATTAGTGCTGCATTATTTTCAGTGCCACTGCCTAGTGCTTACCAAACAGTTCCACCTATCATTGCCCATAAGTGCCACCGATAAGTGCCACCTATTAGTGCCCATAAGTGCCACCTATAAGTACTGCAAATCAGTCCCACATACCAGTGCCACCTATCAGTGGCCATAAGTGCCCATAAGTGCCACCCATAAGTGCCAGCCATCAGTGCCGCATATCAGTGCCCATCAGTAAGTGCCAGCCATCAGTGCTGCATATCAGTGTCCATCAGTCAGTGCCACCTATCAGTGCTGCAAATCAGTGCCCAACAGTCAGTGCCACCTATCAGTGCCACATATTAGTGCCATCTATCAGTGCCCATAAGTGCCAGCCATCAGTGCCGCAAATCAGGGGCCATCAGTCAGTGCCACCTATCAGTCCTGCATATCAGTGCCAGCAATTAGTGCTGCAAATCTGTGCTTATCAGTACATGCCACCTATCAGTGCTGCAAATCAGTGCCCATCAGTCAGTGCCACATATCTGTGCCACCTATCAGTGCCACATATTGGTGCCACCTATAAGTGCCAGCCATCAGTGCTGCAATTCAGTGCCTATCAGTCAGTGCCACCTATCAGTCCTGCATATCAGTGCCAGCCATTAGTGCTGCAAATCAGTGCCCATCAGTACTTGCCACCTATCAGTGCTGCTGCAATTCAGTGCCTATCAGTCAGTGCCACCTATCAGTCCTGCATATCAGTGCCAGCCATTAGTGCTGCAAATCAGTGCCCATCAGTACTTGCCACCTATCAGTGCTGCAAATCAGTGCCAATCAGTCAGTGCCACCTATCAATGCTCATCAGTGCTGCTGAATTTTAGGGCCTATTTATCAGTGCCACTGCCAGTTACAGTTCTTCATAATTATAAAGAAGATCGTTAGTCTGTAGTGTGCTTTGAAAACTGTCACTTGACATTAAAAAAGTAATTGGTAATTGGTATTGGTGAGTACTTGAAAAAAAGTATCTGTACTTGTACTCGGTCTTAAAAAAGTGTGCAACCCTAGCTATTACCGTTGTTGCCAGAGGTTAATACAATTTGTTTCTAGTACTCATCACATGGGCCGTGTGCGGACGTGGCTCACTGAACCCTGTAGTGTATGTCCCACACTTTATTGCTCTATGCCCCCCTCCTTCTTGGCGAAAGTGAGAGGCCGCTATGTCTATTTATCTGGACTCTCTGCCGAGTTTTCCAGAGCATCTCACCCTCTCTACCCCCTCAGGGACCACCGCACTGAATTGCGTGAATGTCTTGTGTTTCCCAAGATGTCGCAAGTTATGTGTATTTGTTCTTCATGTTTTTTCTCCTATTTCACTTTCTCCCTTTCTCCCCCTTACCTTTCTTTACTCCTCCCATTTCCTACATCTTTGCTGATACAGGTGGCTTTATAAGCTGGGATTGTGCACTTCTTGGACACAGTGGCTACTCTGAACGTACTTTCCTACAATGTAAGAGGCCTAAACTTCGCCGCAAAAAGATATCAGGTAATGAGAGGACTGAAACATGCTGCCTGCTCCATTGCCTTTATACAAGAAACCCACCTAACCCGCTCTACCTCGGTCAATGTGGGTGTATCTTTTCAGCTCAATGAGATGTTAGCAGATGACTGTGGGCGGTTCCTCTTTCTCAAGGGTTATATAGGCAATACCCAGTGGACACTGGCAAATGTATACTGTCCTAATTATAACCAACCCACTTTTATGTCCCATATTTTGACAAAACTTACAGACTTCGTGTAGGGGGGTTACATGCCATTAGACCCTATCTTGGATACATCACAAGGCCGCTCAATGATTCCATATTTCATGTTAAAAAGAGACTTAATGAATCACAATTAATAGATGCCTGGCGTCTGCTACATCCTAAAGTACAGGACTATTCTTACTTCTCCAAAACGCACCACTCATACTCAAGGATAGACAACATCTTCATTGACCATTTTCACCTTCCTTTGCTGCGTTCTGCCTCCATTGGTATTGCATCTATCTCAGATCATGCCCCTGTGTCAATTTGGTTGATCCTTCCCACTCTTCCTCCCCGCACCAATAATTGGAAGCTTAATGATTCACTCTTCTCTAACCCCGAAGATGTTTCTCTATTGTCTTCCTCCATGACACAATATTTCATGGAAAATGCTTCCCCAGAGATTTCTCCCTTCCTTTTATGGGAAGTCCATAAGGCCCCGATGAGAGGAAGACTGATTGAATTAGGTGCGAGGAGAAAGAGAGAACATGGTCTTCAAGATTTGGTGCAACAGGTGGCTGACCTTGAGCGGAAGCATAAGCTATCCCAGCATATTACAGACCTGGAGGCACTTACGATAAAGAGAGATGAACTTAAGGTGCTCTGGATATGAAAAAGAAATTCAACTTAGTCTCAGAGAAAATATATGAGTGGGGTGATAAAACGGGTAAACAGCTAGCACGCTCCCTAAGGAAAAAAAAATCTGCGTCCTTTATATCTAAGGTTAAACTCCCATTGGGTGAAATAGTAAACTCCACCCCCCAGATTGCCGCAGCCTTCAGAGAATTTTATGTTAACCTATATAACATTGAAGGGGACCCTACATTCTCTTTTCCTGCAGAGAAATGCAGGCGCATCTGATCTTATCTCAAGCTTTCCAATCTACCTAAACTGCCCTGTAAATCCCTCAAACAACCTGAAGCAGATTTCTCTGTTGAAGATTTTCAGAAGGCTTTAAAATCCATGCCCCTAGGGAAAGCCCCGGGCCCAGATGGTTATACTGTCTTATATTATAAAACATTTGGTGACATTTTACTCCCACGTCTCGCAGCCTACGCCAACTCCATCTCCAAACCTACAGACCTATGCCCTGAATCCCTCTCCGCCCACATTACAGTTATCCCCAAACCAAAGAAAGACTCAACCTGTTGTGGCAGCTACCGCCCCATATCTCTACTTAATGTGGATGTCAAACTCTTCGCTAAAGTCATGGCTACTAGGTTGCTCCCCCTTCTTTCCAGATGGCTCTCGGCAGATACAACAGGCATTATCCCCAATAGAGAAGCTAGAGATAACTCACTGTGCTCCCTTTCACTTATCCATTTTGTCCTTAGGTGCTCCCAGCCCACCCTCCTGCTTTCCACAGATGCTGAAAAGGCGTTTGATAGGGTGGACTGGGACTACCTCCAGATGACTCTACGGTATCTTGGGCTCGGCCATAAAATGCTTAATAGGATATTCCCCCTTTGCTCCCACGCCACCACACAAATTAGGATTAATGGACTGCTTAGTGACCCTTTCACACTGAGGAATGTAAATAGACAGGAATGCCCCCTATCCCCCCTCTTTTTTGCCATCTCGCTTGAACCCCTCTTAGCCACAATCCTGAACCTTAACATCCATGGAGTAACATTGGGCCCTAGAACACACAAATATGCGGCTTACGCGGATGATATCCTCTTCTTTATTCAACAACCACGCATCTCGCTCCTGAATTTAATGGCCTTCCAGGCATTCCAAACATTATCCAATTTGAAAATCAACATATCCAAATCTGATATTTTAAATGTTAATGTCCCCCGCTCAGAGGCAGGCCAGATAAAACCTCTTTTTCCCTTCAAATAGAAGTCGGAAAAGCTGAAATATCTGGGGATCCACCTTACACACACACCCTACTTAAACACAATTATATACCCCTGTTGAATGATATCAAAAAGGAGTCTCCGCCGATGGTCATCCTTACCTCTCATTCCTGGTTAGGTAAAATAAACATCAAAATGAATGTATTACCACGCATCTTTTTCTTCTTCCAAATGCTACCACTGAATGTCCAAGTAGGATTTTTCTCTATTCTCCAAACTATGATCTCCCGCTTCATCTGGAAAAAGAAGCACCCCAGAATTTCTAGATCAACACTACACCACTGTAAACGAACTGGGAGGCTCCCACTTCCGGACTTTAAAAGATGCTACCACGCAATAGCCTTATCCTGAATGTCTGATTGGAAATATGCAGGCAGCACCAAACTATGGGTCCATTTGGAGCACTACCTATGCCACTCGGACCTAACTACCATCCCGTGGATCCCCAGAGCCTTAGAACCCTTTCCCCCTCCACATCACCCCTTACAACAGCCACACTGGATATCTGGGATATGTTACATAAGAAATTTTCTTGGACTTATAACTCACCTCTAATGCCTCTTTTGAATCACAGCTATTTCATACCAGGTTCTTTGGATGCTGGCTTTAAATCTTGGTCCCCCGAAGGCCAACTACAGATTCATCATCTCCTCCGTCCGCATATCCTTAAACCTTTCTCGTCCATATTGGCCTCTAAACTGATCATGTTCATGAACAGATGGAGATATAACCAGCTAAACCAATTTATTCTCATGCTACCTCGCCCAATACGTGATCTATGAGATTTAAATCCAAATGAATAAATGTTCAAACATAAAGAACCTCCCCTACACTGTGTCTCACAGTTCTATAAGGCTCTTATCAATTTACAGAGCCCTCATTACCCAGAATACCTCTTGAAATAGGAAGCTGACCTCCGCTCACAACTAACGGATGAACAAAGAGATAAAATCCTAGTGCTATCTCACACCTCTTCAATCGCATTTAAAATGGCCGAAACCAACTACAATCTTTTGTCCAGATGGCACTATACTCCAATTAAGCTACATCGCATGTTCCCCTCCAACTCACCATTATGCTGGAGGAATTGCAGAATTAATGCCTCTCACGCCCATATTTGGTGGGATTGCCCCATAATCCGCCAGTACTGGGTGGAGGTTCTTAACCTCATCAACAAGATCGTGGGTCTCACCCCTCCCTTGGACCCTTGAACAATTCTCTTCCATGGCACCTCTAATCCAGTCGGATCCTATATACATTCCCTCATGCCACATCTCTTAAACACGGCCAAGGCTCTTATACCTTCTTTATAGGGCACCCCAATAAGACCATCTTTGCCAACCAGGCTACAAAAAAAGATGAAGTCTGTCTGTTGGAGGATCTAACTCACAGGACCAAAGACAACAGTAGCCACCATACAAAAATTTGGGCCCTTTGGTTCGAATTTAGGGATCCTTAAGGATATAAGGACATCATGTACCCCTCCCCTACAATCCAACCAAATGATACTCCCTAACTTTCTAGGATTTCTTCTAGATTATTATTACCCTACAACATTGTAGAATGTCTAAATTTAGATATGCTCTCCCTGATTAGTCTGTCCACTAGGAACCAACCACTATACCACTCTTCCCCCCTTCTTACCTTAACCCTCCCTCATTTCTCACTTTCCCCTCCTCCACCCTGTCTCTCCTCTTCCCTGTCCTCCTATTCTTCCTTTTATGATATAATCTAAAAGTATACAGTGGATCTTATACCAAAATTTGTTACAATGTTTACCCAGACCCAGGCTTTTACCTCTATTATGCTCCGCCATCCCTTTAATTAATAAGTTACTTGCCCCTGCTGGTTTAAGGGTACTATACACATGACTTTGTGTTTGTATATGTTCATCTGTAACATTTGTACACTATTTGCGTATTATTTTTTCTGAAATAAACAGATATTAAATAAATAAACAAATAAATAAACCTAAGAACATACATTTAATATATTGCAGCTTACCAGTTCTTAGATGTGGTGACTGCAGTCATTTTCTTTTAGTTTCTTTTTTCCCTTTATTTGTACCTAGTGATCATGCCATATGAACTCTACTATGCAGTAATGCAAGAAAGACACTGTAATCATCGTCAATCTAGTAATTTTCTATTTCTCTGCCTCCTTCTTTAGCTCTCCACTTTAATCCAAAAGTAATGACATCATCTTCATCCTCTTCTATTACTGTAGTTGGTTACACTGTTTTGGAATTAGCTATTGTGTTATCTATTGATTAAGAAGGTGAAGGGATGCTGTAACAGACAGATGCTAGCAAGCTAGTGCTCCTCTTTCCTCAGGGGGGTCAGCTGCAGGGAGTATCGTGTGTGTGAACTACATTGGAGCCTTGCTAAGGAAGTACGTTTTTGTAATGAACTGTTTGCTCTATGCTTAAAAGAACCAAGGAAAGACTCAGCACATCATGTGTGGCAGTTGGTATGTAAGTGCAAGACAGCAAATTTTTGGGATTGGGACTTTGTGTATACCCCCAAAAGTTATAACACATGTATTTTAGGGTTGAAAATATATTTATTGACAATTTCACAGAAAACACAGTGAACAACATGAGAAATCATCATCCAGGGACAGTCGCAAATATGCATGTTTAGGGAGTCAGCCCAATGGCTATCGCCCACAGCTTGACTCCTGTTTTCTAGTAGTGTTGAGCTAGGGTGGAAGACCGTCTAACACATGTATTTTATTAAAAAGTCAGGTTTTTATTCAGTATCAAAAAGAAACAAACACATAAAGACATTATTTAAAAAACATATCATCGATCACATGCGTGTACTTAGTCATAGATATCTGAAGAACCTTCCTAGGACATTCCATTGAAGGTATCTCAGATGCATAATGGGTGATGTTGACGTGTTTCGTGGGGTTACCACTTCCCCACGACTGCTTTGCCATTTCTTTTATTTTGCATATGGCACAGAGCAATGTTAAAACTATAATGAAACAAAATGTTACAATTAGTAATATATTAACAATGTAATTCCATACAGTCATAATCAAGAAGTTATGAGTTCAATCAAACAAAGGAGCGCTGAGCCAAATATATAATAGAACATATATAATACCTTCAAGTTTTGTATATGTCACGTGGCACGTGATACAGAAACTATGCTGTTTTCCCAGGTGTACGGTCCTGGGCAGCCTTTGAGGGAATTTATAGATACAAAATCTTCAAGGATGATCAGACCCAGATCCAAAAAGTAACACAGAGAAATAGATCCAAAAGAAAACAAAAGAGGGAGGGATAATGGTGCATTAAAAAAGTGTATATACATGTGTATGTATATGTCTACACATGCATGAGCCTCTAGGTCTTAATATATAGGCTAAATATTTATAAGCAACTAAGGCTTGTGATTACCTTTAGTGAATGTTCAAATACAAGGGCTGATACTGACATATGAATAAATCCAAGGAGTATGAGTGTCTCCACCAAAAAGTGCATCCCCCGATCTGGTATGGAGCATGGGAATCCCAAAGCACCAGAGGGAGCAAAGATATGCTCAAACCCCACACACAATACAGGTCTGCAAATAAAAGCAGATAAGCCATAAATAAAGGAGAAAAGATCCCAAAACACATCACTATAAATATCACCTGCTAGGTAATGCTCCACCTTCCCCAAGAGGCTATTCATCCACCCCGGGTCAAAAATTCACCAATGGAATTGTACAAGGCTCGAGGCAGGTGTGCATGTTCCTCCCCAGCTCCAATCCACAGGCTGAAACAACCTTGACCTGGGGAAATAGTAGTGAATCACGCTGCAAACGGTATTCTCATTTCCGGTCACGGCCGCGGACCCAAAAGAGACACACTGCCGAAAATTACAAGTTGTCGCCATGTCACATCCGGCATCTAACTGGGTGCAAACATGCAGACAAGGTGATAGATGAGAGGCTTGGTAGTGGGTGGTAAAACAAGCACCACCCCCACCCCCATTGGCCAGAAGGAAACCATGGCCAACCCACACTATAGGCAAAATTTCACCACAGGTGGGGCACAGGGAAGAGGCGGCCCAGCCAGATAGAAAAGTAGAGAAGGGGAAACGGACCACACCAAATGGACCAGATCACCAAAGGGGAATAAAACAGCATACAATACTTCCAAAAGAGACTTACAAAAAATAGCTTGCTGAATTGGCCTATCGATCCATATTTGTTAGAACTCCATCTTGCACAATGAATAACAAACATTAAAGCAATTTTTACAAGCATAAAAAAAAGGCAAGGGGGGATAATTATTAATTATCTTTTAAAAAAGGACCATAGCTAATATCCTCATTGAGCTCTAGGCCCGATGTTGCTTTTAAATTCACTATAAATGTTGTTTCTTCCTGTAAAATCTTATTGTCAAAATCCCCTCCCCTAGGGGAGGGAAGTATTCTGGCCAATCCCTGAAAGTGCAGCATGCCCCCCCCCCCCCCATTTGTATTTATTAAATTTATCAAATTGTCTTGCTACGGGTTTTTCCAGGTTACCTCTGGTAATATCTAGTACATGGTCACGAATACGTTTCCAGAAGTTGCGTTTGATTTTGCCAATAAAAAATCTGTCACAGCTGCATGTGAGGAGGTATACTATTCTTATGGTGTTGCAATTCATAAAGTGCCTCAACTCCCATGTTCGTCCATTAGGCAGATTAACCACTTCAGCCCTGGAAAAATTGGCTGCTCAATGACCAGGCCATTTGTGAGGAAGTCACGTGACCATTGTCGCAACACATCGGGGGAAGCCTTTTGACATAATTTCCAGTGGTGTTTTATGGAAGTGCGGTGAGGAGGTGAGTGTGTCACTACTCCCATTGTTTCTTACTGCAATTTTTATTCTTACTTGATCTAAGCAGCTTCTTTTACTTAATACATTTACTTTTTATATGGCAATATTGCACTATGGCTGTTCTTTGTTTCCTTTGAGCCCCATATATACAAGAAGTGAAATTTCTTGGAGTGAGCTGTTTCCTCTACATATGGAGTTTCCCAAGATGTTTTGATACCAAGATCTGGACATAGTTCTTCGTCTTCGCTTGGGACATGGATGTCTTTACAGATCCATCAGTAGGATTTCTTATCTGACTAGCAGATGAGCCTTATTTGACCTTTGGGTCATTTTTGGGGGTGAGCGGCCAATTCATAAATTTAACAGTCAATGTTTGAATTGATGTGTTGTCTGTTTTTTTCTTCTACCAAATCACTCCTATGAGAATCTTATCTCTATATGAACTGTATAACTCTATATGAACTCTATATGAACTGACCTTTACATTTGATTACGTAGTTTTTTGGGTACACTACCTAGTGGTTGCAGCTAATTTACAGTCACCATACATTTATTATATATTTTTTCTTCTTCTTTTGACTATATTCACCGTAGGTTGATAGTTTTATATATTTTTTTAAAACAAAATTACACATAGTAGCGAGCAAGTTTATTTTTTGCAATACGGCACTGCGTCGCTTTAACTGACAATTGTCGTGCAATGCTATACTCAAGCAAAATTGACGTCCCTTTTTTCCCACAAATAGAGCTTCTTTTATGTGGTATTTGATCACCTCTGTGGTTTTTATTTTTTTGCGCTATAAACAAAAGAAGAGTGACAATTTTGAAGAAAACACAATATCTTTTAGTTTTTGCTATAATAAATATCCCAACACATTTTTTCCTCAGTTTAGGCCAATATATATTCTACATATTTTTGGTAAAAAAAATTGCAATAAGCGCATATTCATTGGTGGTTTGCGCAAAAGTTATACCGTCTACAAAATAGGGGATAGATTTATGGCATTTTTATTATTATTTTTTTTTTACTAGTAATGGCGGTGATCTGCAATTTTTACCGGGACTGCAATATTGTGGCAGACAAATTGGACATTTTTGACACATTTTTGGGACCATTGACAATTATACAGCCATCAGTGCTATAAAAATGCACTGATTACTGTATAAATGTCACTGGCAGGGAAGGGGTTAATACTAGGGGGCGATCAAGGGGTTAACTGTGTTCCCTAGGTGTGTTCTAACTGTGGGGGATGGGACTGACTAGGGGAGGAGAGAGATCAGTGTTCGGGGTGGTACTTCCCCCTGGAATAGCAATAAATCACATGAATTCCCCTTTGCTGATCTATATGCTTTTTTCAATGATTTGGCACTATTTGGAGCTTATTTTTCAAAATTATAATCATCCATGCAATTTTGTCTTACCCTGAGATATTGACCTTTTGGGATTGCTCTTATTAAATGTGTGGGGGGGGTTTCACGTTCACTTTCACAATGTAATAATGAATTACGTGCTGTGCTTTTGTTATAGGTCTGTATGAATTAGGCCATTCGGGTCCTTGACAATGGTTAAGTCCAGAAACAGTAATGATTCAGTACTTCATGATAAAGTAAAAGTAAGATTAAAAGTATTTGATGCATTGAGGCACAAAATTTAACAGTAACTGACTGGATCCAGTCCAAAAAATTAGAATATCATCGATATACCTATGCCACATCATAATGTGGCACAGGTAGACCGACAACTTATTGTGATTACTTGTACTGCCACCATTAGTGTTATCACAGGTAATCACAATAAGTTGATGAATACAGGCACAATCCCTAAACGGGGATCCAAAAAATTTTTAGGCACTCCTGCCCCCAAAAGAAAAGAAAGGAGGCACATTCTCAATACAAAACCCCAACGACAGGCAATCTAGATCAATATAGTAACCAGTAATATCATGTATATTTAGGAAAAAACCCAGGCCTTAAAGCAATCTAATGAACTTGCCAGAATCACCTCTGGAGGGAGTCTATTCCACACTTTCACAGCTCTTACTGTGAAGAAACCTTCCCGTATTTGGAGATCTTTTTTCCTCTAGGCATAAAGAGTTCCCCTTTATCCTCTGTGATGACCTTAAAGTGAATAACTCAACACCAAGTTCACTATATGGACCACTTATGTATTTGTACATGTTGATCATATCCCCCCTCAATCTCCTCTTCTCAAGAGAGAATAAATTCCGTTCCTCTAATCTTTCCTCATAGCTGAGCTCCTCCATGCCTCTTATCAGTTTGGTTGCCCTTCTCTGCACTTTCTCCAGTTCCCCCATATCCTTTTTGAGAATTGGTGCCCAAAACTGAATTGCATATTCCAGATGAGGTCTTACTAATGATTTGTATAGGGCAAAATGATATCCCTTTCTCTGGAGTCCATGCCTCGCTTAATAAAAAGAAATAACTTTGCTCACTTTGGAAACTGCAGCTTGGCATTGCATACTATTATTGAGCTTATGATCCCCAGATTCTTCTCCACTATGGATTCCCCCAGTTGTACTCCCCCTAGTATGTACTGTATGATGCATGCATATTCTTAGCCCCCAAGTGCATAACTTTACATTTATTAACATTAAACCTCATTTGCCACTTAATTGCCCAATTAGACAGTGCATTGAGGTTGGCTTCTAAATTGGAGATATCCTGTAAGGACATTAATCCACTGAATAGCTTGGTGTCATCTGCTAAAACAGAAATGGTACTTTTAATCCCAGACCCTATATCATTAAAAGAGATTAAGAAGTAAGGGTCCCAACACTGAACCTTGAGGTACACCACTGATAACCTTAGACCATTCAGAGTAAGAATCAATAACCACTACTCTCTGAAATGTTTTTTTTAGCCTGTACAATCAGTGACCCAGAGAAAGAATCCATCACTGGTGGAAGTTAGCCATAGAGATTTCCGAGGGACAGATAGTTCCCGGTAATCTCTATGACTCTCGGTGGCCCGGGCCGGTGTAAGTAAATAATGCTGGGGACACGGCAGGAAAGCATCAGATCATTTTTTTTTTTTCTGATGCCGCCGTCATTATACTGCAGCAGGTCGGCAAGATCCTGCGAACCGTCGTAGCTATACGTTGGTCCCTTTAAGCGGGATAGCAGCGGGGATGCCAATGCTCATGTCCAGCAGTCGCGATGACTGCCAACCATGAGCGATCGCGGGCACAAGAGACAGAACAGGGACGTGTAGGTAAACACACACGTCCCAGTTCTGTGAGGAGAGGAGAGAGAGATCGTGAGTTCCTACGAGCTGGGAACCACAATCTTTCATCTCCTATAGTCAGTCCCATCCCCCACAGTTAGAACACACACATAGGGAACGCAGTTAACCCCTTGATCGCCCCCTAGTGTTAACCCCGGGGCATAACATCATCTTTCACATTAGAAAAAAAATTGTGCTAACTTTACTGTTTTGTTTTTTTATTCATGAAAATTCCTGCACAAACACTGTGTGACAAAAAAGTTTCAATTACCGCCATTTTATTCCATAGAGTCTCTGCTAAAGGAGCTAGAATGAGCGCAGAAGATCTCCAAATCATTATTCAAGCAGTAGACCCTGAAACCACGGTTGAATTTGATGTAGCGGCAGCTTTTATCGAGGCATATCCCTATGACAAACCTGAATGGTGGGATATTTTTTGGGGCCAACTAGGACTAGCTTGGCAGAAAGCATACAAAGGGGACAAAAGTGTACACACTATGTTATCTTGCAAACAAAATCCCGGGAAAGATTTTTACTCATTTTTGGTTCGTCTACATAAAATATATCACTCACTGATCGTAGGTTTATCACTCCAGAATGTACAGAGGGTTGCTTAATGGGTATTAATGGAACTGACGTCCAACATAAAGTGACTCCTCCATTACAAGTTAGTACATTACAGGACGAACCTCTTACAACTATGTGTTTTGCTGTTTTGACTGACTGACCTTTCCCTAATGGGAAGAGACCTAATGTCTGCTTTAAGAATCAATATAAGATTTGACCAAGAAGGTGGATTGACAGTAAAGTCTCCACTATGTAACTTGACTAATCCTAAATATCAAGACTTCAGGGAACATTACATGCTTCTACCTGGACTGCTAGAAAATCACCCAATTTGGGCTAAGGACAAAACCTCTGTAGGACATCTTAATTGTACACCTTACTCCCCTACTTTCAAACCCAACACAATAGAACACTTCCAAAAACAATATCCCCTTACAGAAGAAAAACTGCAGGGCATTTCACCATTGATTGAAGAATACAAAAAGGAAGGCATACTAAAGGAAAAAGTTAGTCCATGGAACGCATTTTTGGGTTGGACGCACATAGGATCTTTGGTTTTGTTTGGGGCCGGGTCAATTGACCTGGATACAGCTCCCACAAGAATTTGTTGACAGCATGGCAGCCTTCTCTATGGTATTGAAACGATCCCTCGAAGATTGGACACCCACTCAGGGTTCTATACTGCTTCAATATGTAGATGACCTACTGCTGTGTAGTGAGAGCCAGGGACGCTGTGAGTCAGACTCTGAGCACCTTTTATATCACATCGCCTCAGAAGGTCACTTGGCGTCTTGCAAAAAGATCCAGTGGTGCAGGTCGCAGGTTGAGTATTTGGGGTGTATAATGAAACAAGGGGAACGCTTGGTATCACCAGCTCGGGTCAAAGCACTTACATGCCTCAGTCCCCCAAAGGAGAAAGCCGCTCTTCTCTTCTTCCTCAGCTCGATTGTGTACTGCAGACAATGGATACCTTTTTGTTCGCACTGGGACTCGATCGTTAGAGCAGCTACGTTGTTGGGCTCTCCAAAAATGATTAATTGGACTGAGGAAATGCTACAAGCATTTGCCACCCCCACTGCGTCCCTCTCAAGGGCACCTGCATTGGGTCTACCTGACCGTAATAAACCATTCTGTTTATATTGTGTAGTCTCAGGTCCAGCGTTGGGGTTTTGAGACCAGTTGCATATCTGTCAAAGAAATTACCCGTACAGGTTCAGGGGATGCCCTCTTGCCTTCAAGCTCCCGTAGCCTGTGCAATGGCTGTAAAGAAGGCATCCAAAATCACATTGGGAGGACACAACATTATGCACAACACATTCGGTAGTTCACCTTATGCAGAACATGAGTACACAACACATGACAGCACAACATAAAAGTGGTTATGAATTCATACTTTTCAACAAACAGAACCTTGAAATCAAATCATGTTCAGAGACCACACCACAAGTCAGGTTTCTACACTCTCTCTTGCATCTTTCAGAAACTGATCCTATTCCTCAACATGACTGTAATCAACAGCTTTTAGAATCTACTTCACCACATTCTGATTTAAAAGACACCCCCAACCCTGATTACCTACATGTGTTTGTAGACGGTAGCTGTACACATCCTGACGATCACACATACAAGACTGGTTACTCAGTTGTCATGCTCCCAGACATTATCTTAGAAAGTAAACCACTGTGCGTAACTTCAGCGCAACAAGCAGAACTGGTTGCTCTTACTAGAGCATGTCAGCTCTTTGAAAAACAGGATGTGAATGTTTACACATATAGCATGTGGACACTTTATTGAAAGCACTCCTTCTTCCTCGCCACCTTAATGTAATTAAGGTTCGCGGGCACTCATATGATAAAACAGAAATAGCAAAAGGGAATGCACTCGCTGATAGGTTGATTTGTTAGGCATTCAATGGAAACTACACATCCCTTATCATCCCCAAAGTGCAGGAGTAGTAGAAAGGATGAACAGAAATATTAAAGATAAACTAAAGAAAGCGACAGGAGGAACTTTGAGAAACTGGTTAGCTTTTCTTCCCGCAATACTTTTCCAAATCCGTACCACACCCCATTCCAGAAACGGCTTATCACCTTATGAGATATTAATGGGAAAACCAACACAGAGAAAATAGACAGAAATAGGAGAGGAACCTAATCTATATTCTTTACAGGAAGAGTACGTGAAAAACCTGGTAAGTAGCCTTACTGAAACTTATGACAAGGTTGCTGTCACCTTTCCTCCTCTTTCCACAGAACCAACGCACCCTTTTGTCCCGGGGGACAAGGTGCTCATCAAACAGCTCACAGTCCATAAACAACCAGGTCCTGTCTTTCAAGGATCCTTTGAAGTCCTAAAAGTATCCAGAACAGCAGTACTGACTGAGTCCACAATGGATCCAAGGATAAAGAAAGCCCCTGATCACCGAAAAATATACATGTCCACAGATGAAACAATGGAACTCTAATTCTCTCAATAACAGGAACCCCCTACAGACTCTGGTTCTCCCCCTGTTCCCCAAATGGGTGAAGTGACTTGACAGATTCTTTTTGCCCCTTTCCCCTCCTAAAAGAAACTTTTCAATCTGCCTATCAGCTTTTTCAAAGACATGTATAATATGTTTTTTTTGTTTCTATGCTTTACACAAAAGAGAGATGGTATAATGAATAATATTGGTGATCAATACAGACTTTTCATCTGTTATGATCAAAGGAGGGATTGTAAGGATGTTAGAGTGCTGCTTTAAGATATATTTGTAGCAATAACTCTCGGTGGAGCTTCTGGTTTAAAGCGAGCTGTTACCGTCACCTTCATTACCTCTATTTCACCAGAACCGGGTCTAGGGTCCCATTGAGTTTACTACCAGACAATGTAGGCACCGAACACTTGAGTATCTTTTCAAATGCTTTAATAAACGTAAACTGAAGGAAGTAGCAGGACAGCGGTAGAAGGAAAGTTGCAGGGAAGTTCAAATACCTTTTGTTGGTGTAGTATTAGGAATTGAGAGCTTGCAGATGAATGTACTCTCTCTTTATAGTTGAATCTTTGCCCGCCTGGATAGGTTCCTCTCACTAACCTAGCAGCCAGTACGCAGCACGAACAAAAGTCTCTGCCACAGACTTGATTGGAACAAAACCCATACGATCCTCTGCCACAGGATGTAATGGTTTACGATGAATAGCAAACACAGCACTAGAACCTTTAAGCCAACCCGGCAGTACTATGTGGTAAGATTACCTTAGGATGCGTCCTCCAACTGGATCACCAGGCCCCTCTCCAGACCAGCACTCTGCATGATCCTTCCATGATGGGTCCTCCCCTGGGATCTTCTCAGTTGTCCACCTTCTTCCCATAGGACAGACAGCTCAGGACCATTCCTCTGCCGCTGTGGTAGGCCCCAGACAGGCTTCTGGGCCCACCCACACACCGCAGCGATGTGGGCCTCCCGAACGGAGGACTATGGGGTAGTACTCCTAGCACATACCTGTCAGCCAGGAGGGACAGCAGGTGGAATGAAAACGAACCCTAAAACATTGCGTCTGTCCCATAAATACCCTCTCCCAGAATGCAACTCGGAGGACCACCTCCACCGAGTTATCTCCGGGACAGAGGAGCACTCATACACTTCAGCGTGTTGCCTTTCCAACACCAACCCATGGTGACGACACCCACAGGCACAGTGTGAAACTACATGCAACTCAGCCAAGTTGGAACAGAGGCAAATCTGACTATGTATGAACAGATAACCCACTGAATTTACCTATAAGCAGTAGATTGAAAATCTACCAGCGCTACATATTAAATAGAATAAATGTATTTTGCTTTCTTATGCAGAAAATTAGAAGTTCAAAGATTATATGCGAGCTATGTACTTGAATAGGATGTACGTGTGGTTAGCTTGACATTTAGCAATATATGAAGTGATAAAACAATGGTCGCATGTCTGGAACAATTGGCAGATTGCCTAGCATACGTGGTCACATATATATAAACTTATATTTAGATATAGCCTGAGGGATATTTCTAGGCAGAATATGCAATTTATGACGTTTTATGCTTATTTTTTCATAAAGTCTATGCATCAATCTCATTGGCTGATAATAAGAGGGAGGTTTTTCTCTCTCTGTAAGTGTATAAGATATATGCAAACCCAGTAAACCAATGTAATTTTGATTCACCATCCCTTGTGTGTGTCTTGATTACCCGATCGATCAGAGAGTTCTATCCATACACCCATAGGTCCAACCCGGGTTCAAAGGAGAAATAGGGGCAACTTAACAGTTTTTTCCGACGGAATTCCACTCAAGCTTGCCTTGCATACACACGGTCACACCAAATTCCGACTGTCAAGTACGAGGTGATGTACAACACATACGACGGGACTAGAAAACGGAAGTTCAATACCCAGTGCGCCACCCTTTGGACTCCTTCTGCTAATCTCATGTTTATCTCGTGTTAGTAGAAGTTTGGTGACAGACGATTCGCGCTTTCCAGCTTTCGTGCTTTCCAGTTCGTTACTGCTCTTCAGTTTGTGCTTGTGGGTTTGTATCTGGTTTTCAGTGCGTGTAGTCAATTCGTATCTGTTTTTCAGTGCGTTCTTGTCCGCTCGTTTCTGATTTTCAGCTTGCTCTTCACAGGCCTTTCTGTTCTTCAGTGCGTTCTGTTAGTTCGTTCTGACCAGCCGACCATTTTGAAGCCATGTTGCGGGTACGTGCTCATTGTAGAGTTTGTGCTGTGCAGGGGCTTGTTGTTGGGGTTCTTGCTTTGACCCAAGTCCATGAACAAGGTGGGGAGAAGAAGAATCAGTTGCTCCAGCATGACCAATTCTCTCATATGCCTTTGCTGCGTGAGATCCAGGAGAATAACCCTGTTGATTTCAGGAATTTTCTCCGGATGAGGGACCCCCTTTTTCACCATCTGTTGGCTTTGCTGTCCCCTTATATTACCAAGCAGGACACCTGCATGTGGCAAGCCATCACTCCGTAGCAGAGGCTGGTCGCCACGTTGCGGTACTTGATGACGGGGAGAAGTCTACAGGACCTCAAGTTCTCTACAGGCATCTCCCCCCAGGCTCTGGGGATCATTATTCCAGAGACCTGTTCTGCCATCATATAGGTCCTGCAGAAGGACTATATTAGGGTAAGTTTTCTCCTTTAACATCACATTCTATGTATTTAATGTATGCTAATGTATTGTATTTCTTTCATTATTCTCTAATTACCATGATTGTAATATGCTGTAAATGTATACACCTAGCCTAGTCACTTAACAATTAATTTTGTCAGCTACATTGTAGTGCTTTACCCTAAACACCCCCTAAAATATGTTCAAATGTTATTGTTGTCCTTAAATTCAGGCAGAGTGCCAGATGCTTTTTTTTGGGGTCCAATACTCATTTATAACCCTCCCCCCCAAAATGTTTTCAATGGGCCATCAGAGGGGGTGAGGAATCTGTTAAATGGACCTTATATTTTTGTCTTTAAATACTCCTTAAAATAAATGTTATACTGATGTTGGCCAAGAATGTTTGTGTCTAATCTGCTTGCAATGTTATGTGAAAAAGTACTAATAATTATTTTTGCTTTTTTGACTCCACAGTTTCCTTCAACGCCACAGGAATGGCAGACTGTGGCTTCCCAATTTGCTCATCGTTGGGACTTTCCCAACTGGGGTGGGGCAATTGATGGGAAGCACGTCCACATCATCCCACCACCCCACTCGGGGGTCATACTATTTTAACTATAAGGGGTTTCATAGTATTGTGTTGATGGTGGTGGTGTCGGTGACATGCAAGTTTCTCTATGTGGACGTGGGGAAGAATGGCCAGATGTCGGATGGTGGAGTCTTTGCCTAGACCGAGTTCTACCGACGTCTCCAGAGTGGTGGCTTGGGATTGCCACCTGCGGAAGAGAACGTGGAAGGACTCCCATTTGTTTTTATTGCTGATGAAGGATTTGGTCTGGGTGATCACCTGATGAGGCCATTCCCCCAGAGGAACCTCACCCCAGAGAAGAGGGTTTTTAATTACCGGCTGGCCAGAGCCAGAAGAGTCGTGCAGAATGCCTTTGGGGTAATGGCCAGCCAATTCCGCCTATTTCTTACGGCAATAAATATGGCGGAGTACAAACTTAAACACATGATTCTAGCATGCGGCATACTTCACAACTTTTTGAAGAGAAATGCTTCGAATTATGTTGCCTCAGTTGGGCCTGAGGCCGGACTTCCAGAAAATCCACCGACGGCCCTGGAAACTGGTCGTCCTGGCCTGCCCCCCAAAGCGTCCGTGAAGTGCGTCAAAAATATGTAGATTATTTTACGGGTAGGGGGGCCATTACTATGCCAGCAAATTTGTAATTATTTTAGATATTACAAAAAAAATTTGATCTCATCAAATCTTAATTTTGATTTACTGCTTCTGTTTCTTTGAGCTGTCTCCTAGGTTCTCCTAGTGCCAAGTGGTTTTTCCAATTATTAAATAACACCCACTGTCACTGTAAACACCATTATGTAATTTTTTTTTTGCTTGATGAGGTCTAAATCCTGACAACAAAACATTATGTCCTGGATTAGCCTTTGTACACTGTCAGTCGTGAAATGAGTAGTGTGTTCTTCCACAAAATGCACATCACCTGAAAGAAAAAATACACACCATGTATTATAAATATGCCGGCATACATCTATTACCTGAAGCTGGGGTGTCAGACACTCACCTGTTGTGGTGACAATCTCAACCACCTCTCCTTCCTCCACATCCACAGGTTGTGGTGTCCTCTGTTCCCCTTCTTCAGCAGGTGGGGGTTTCCTGGTGACCTCAGATGTCCCGAGTTTTTTGAATGAAACAAAAGGTATACTTAGCACACAGATATATCAGGCCAGAAATAGGAATATGAAACATTGTTTGGAAGTGGAGTACAATTATCTGTTTTGGCAGAGTTCCAAGCTGAAGACATGATTTTTTCATTTACCAAAGCTGGAATACTTACCTTTTTTGGACAAGTTTCACACATGTAGACACCCCAAATATCCACTGGAGTACCTGTGTGGGACACCCTAAAAAGTTTGTTCTTGTTTCCCACACTAGTGCTCCTGAGTCCAGATGTGTAAACAGCTGCTGAGTGTCCTCTCCTTACATTACACTGAATCAAGTTTGCAATTCTTTCTAGTTTCAAACACATCTAGACAACAATGTCCTAAACTTCTTTTAATACAAATTAGCATGACCAAATGTAGTTAACCCTGTATCTGCCCAAAACATCGTAATTAGTTGGCAAATGAATGATGTTTCCTACGACCGATTACTGTGCCCATGAACATGAAAGTAGCCATTTTAAACTGCAAGTAATAATAATAATAATTATTATTATAATTGGAAAACACGACAACTACTTACTATTTTAGAAGCACTTTCTTGATCCTTCTGTACTGATCCTGCTCCCTCAATTTCAGGTCTGACCAGCTTTTCCTCAATTGCTCCTAAATTTCCCCCCAAAATTCCTGTGCAGACTCTTCACAACTTTAGTCATGATCTTGGCCTTTCTCACATTTGGGTTTAGATACGGTCCATACTTCCCGTCATAGTCGGTCCTCTTCACGATGTCCACCATCTCCACCATATCTACAAAGGCCATTTTTGAGGCCTTAAGTCTCCTGCGGGACTGGGACGTTTCGGGCTTTACTCCTCGTAACTGATATTATCACGCACCTGCTGTGTCTCCGCCGTCCCACTGCGACGAAAGAGAAGGGACGGGAAACGTCAGGGGCGGGCGACACGGGTGGAGTTTCACACATGCGCAGTGTATATAAAGCTAACACACGTGTGTCGTACGTATGATCTGTGAGTGAAGGAAGTGCTGAACATTCTAACGAAGGCAACATTTTAACTCATCATTGGCCTATACTGATTCGAGATTGAGGCCTATATTGGGATAAGATTAGGAGAGTTTAGACCAGGGATATGCAATTAGTGGACCTCCAGCGTTTGCAGAACTACAAGTCCCATGAGGCATAGCAAGACTCTGACAGCCACAAGCATGACACCCAGAGGCAGAGGCATGATGGGACTTGTAGTTTTGCAACAGCTGGAGGTCCGCTAATTGCATATCCCTGGTTTAGACTGATATTGGTGTTTTTGTCTTGCAGCAAATATGAAACAATTCAAAGACCCTGAATTCATGGGCCAGTTCATAAACAGATACAGGGATATGAGAAATTTGTGGGAGGTTAAAAACCCATTATATCAAAATAAACCAGCTAGGAAGGCATTGCTGGAGAAACTGCTGCAATTTGTGAAGACGCAGGTCCCCGACGCAGACATCGAGTTTGTGGAGGATAAGAAAATTGGTAGCTTGAGAAGCACGTATAGGAAGGAGCTTAATAAGGTCCAGGCTTCCATGAGATCAGGAGCAGCAGCAAAGGATGTGTATGTACCCAGTCTGTGGTACTACAACAGGATGCGGTTTCTGGAAGACCAGACTGAAGCCAAGGAATCACTTTCTACACTTCCATCCACCCTTGCCTCAAACGCAGCTGAGGCTTCCGAGGACCAACCTGGCCCTTCCATCCTGGAAGAAGTTGAGGAGCCCAGCTGGAGCCAGGTATAGTATTTTTTTACATATTTATTGTCCGAAAATTATTGTTGTTAACTAGATGTTATTATTGCTAACAAATGAATGATTGAACAGACAGTAGGGGCCAAAAATGTTGTTATTGTTGTTAACTAGATGTTATTATTGCTAACAAATGAATGATTGAACAGACAGTAGGGGCCAAAAATGATTGGGACAAGAATCAAGAATGAAAAATGCTAGGCTCAGAATGATAGTCTTTTCTATTTATTAACATTCAATTTGCAACAGTCATGAGCTGAAAATTATGTGTGATTGATGAACCAAAAACTACAACTATGTCCCTTTTTCATACACAGGAAGACCTCAGCCAGGACGTGGCTCTGGAATGTGGCAGCCAGGAGAAGGCGGGGGTAAGTGTCAGCCAGGAGGAGGCGGGGGTAAGTGTCAGCCAGGAGGAGGCAGGGGTAAGTGTCATCCAGGAGGTGGCCAGGCCCAGTAGCCTCACCCAATCCCAGGTGCCTCCCCTCCGCCTTACAACAAAAAGGGCCAGGAAGGGGAGTAATGTGGAGGAGGCAGCACTGGGCCTCATTAAGGATGCTAATGCGGCCCTGAAAACACTCCCCAATGCTGAAGAGGCCTATAGCTGCTATGTAGCTGCAAAATTGCTGCAAATGGAGGAGGACCAATGCTTCATGTGTGAGAATCTTATTTTTTCAGTCCCTTCGGAAGGGGTTGAGGGACAAAATTAGTGAGAACATGCACCTATGTGCGCTCGCCCATCCTCCTCCTCCTCCTTCTGCCACAAGTCCACCTCCAGAGCCACAGTCTCCAAGGAAGGCTGCAGGGAAGGCAACAGGGAAGGCTGCAGGGAAGCATGGAGGGAAGGCTTCAGAGAAGACAAGAACGTGATGGCCTAGGTTCAGCCTGGTTTGACAGAAGGCACAGGCTGTTGTAGTACCACTGGGACATATATGTCATCTGCTGCTGTTCATGATCTCTGGGAGTCCTGGACCAGATTGTGCTCACTATTATATGGACTTCTCAGGCTACCAATTGTTAGTTACAAAGAGTTGATATGTGCCCTGGGGTACAAAGGCTTCGCAAATTCAAGCAGTTTCTCCAGCATTGCCTTCCTCTTTATTTTGTTATGAGCCAGAATAAATGTATATTTTTTTATTTGAAAATACTTGCCTATGTTTTTTTCTTTAAGAAGGACAGTTTGTTTGTGAGTAGGCAGGTCCATTTCAAAAATACAATGTCAAATTAACAAGGGACACCAACCAACCTCCTTGAGCTTTAAAAATACAAGATAATAATGTTGTTGTGGAAACTTGACACACACAAAAAAACATATGGAGATCACTAGAAAATAATTTAAAAATAATCAGAAAAACAGGAGATCTTGATTAAAAAAATGACTATAAAAAATAATTCTAAACATTATTATGGAGATCTGGCTTTAAAAACAAAAAAGATTATTCAGGAGATCACGAGAAATAATAATAATAACAAAAGAATGCGCTGCATTAAAAGATCCAAAAATTGACAGCGTGACGAATGTGCTATCTCTATTACTTACACTCGTTTTACCAGAATGAGTGCTTCCGTCTCGTACTTGATTCTGAGCATGCGTGATTTTTTGCGCGTCCGAATTGCATACAGACGATCGCATTTTTGGATAGGAACTTTCCCCGACCGAAAAATAGAGAACATGCTCTCAATCTTCTACTGGCTGGCATTCCGCCAGCAAAAGATCGCTGGAGCATACACACGGTCGCATCTTCCAACAAAAATCTCTCATCTGAGTTTTACTGGCAGCATTTCCGATTATGTGTACGCAGCATTAGTCTGCCTGTAAAGTAGCACTTTTTTCCCATGTTTATAACAGCACCACAGCAAAATGACGAAATGTAATTAAAAATTGCTTGCGGCTGTAATGCATTGGCGGATACCGGCAATATACATAAAAAATCATTGAAAAAAACGGTGTGGGTCCCCCCCAGTCCATTACCAGGCCCTTCGGGTCTGGTATGGATATTAAGGGGAACTCCATGCCGAAATAAAAAAAATGGTGTGGGGGTCCCCCCAAAATCCATACCAGACCCTTATCTGAGCATGCAACCTGGCAGGCAGGGGCCAGAGAGCACCCCCCTCCTGAACCATACCAGGCCGCATGCCCTCAACTTGCGGAGGGTGATTTGGGGTCCCCCCAAAGCACCTTGTCCCCATGTTGATGGCATGACATTTAACAAGGGGGCCCCAGGTCCTGCCCCCCATGTGAATAAGTATGGGGTACATTGTACCCCTACCCAGTGACCATAAAGTGTCAAAAAAGTAAAAAATACAGCAGACAGTTTTTGATAATTCCTTTATTTAAAAAAAAGTGTCCCACGATGTCCATCTATCTTCATTAATGGCGCCGACGGTCCGGAGAAAAGAAAAACTGAAAAACTCCACCTCCATGGGAGACGTCCCGCCAACTGCCGTTTTTTTGCTTTGACAACTGTTATAAAGGCAAGAGTGGGGCCACCCAGTGATGTAAAAGGTTGACCCCGCCCCCTCTGACGTCACATGATGATAATTTCAAAAATGTATTAGATGGGCACATGAACGACCACAACATACAGGGATATACAATGTAATACTGACATAAAATCACACACATAGGTTGGACTTGATGGACTTGTGTCTTTTTTCAACCTCGCCTACTATGTAGTCTATGTAACTATGTAACTATATGACGTCAGAAGGGGTGCGGCCTATATAACAGCTGTCACCTCAAAAAGACTGCAGTCGGCAGGATGCCTCCCATGGTGAGTTTTCCCATTTTTTGGGGTTTTTTTCTCTCAGGACTGTCAGCGACATGATTAAAGATAGATCGCAGGACACTTTTTTTTAAATAAAGGAATTGTCAAAAACTGTCTGCTGTCATTTTTACTTTTTTGACACTTTTTTGGTGACTGGGTAGGGGTACAATGTACCCCATACTTATTCACATGGGGGGCGGGATCTTGCTTCCAAATTCTGATAAGCTCCCTGCCCGCAGACCCCCACTACCACAGGGCAAGGCCCCCCTGCCCACAGACCCTCACAACCACAGGGCAAGGGTTGTGAGGATGAGGACCTTGTCCCCATCAACATGGGGAAAAAGTGCTTTGGGGGACCCCAAAGCACCCTCCTCCTGTTGAGGGCATGTGGCCTGGTATGGTTCAGGAGGTGGGGCGCTCTCTCGTGCCCCCCCCTTTTCTTGTGGCTTGCCAGGTTGCATGCTCAGATAAGGGTCTGGTATGGAATTTGGGAGAGACCACCACAACATTTTTTTTCTTAATTTTGGCACGAGGTTCCCCTTAAAATCCATTGCAGACCTGAAGGGCCTGGTATAGATTTTGGGGGGACCTCCATGCCTTTTTTTTTTTTTTTTTTGGAGCGGGCTTCCCCTTAAAATTCATACCAGACCTGAAGGGCCTGGTATGGACTTTGGGGGGGACCCTCACGCTATTTTTAAAAAAAATTTGATTCAGGGATCCCCTTAACCACTTCAATACACTGTGTTATATAAACTACACTGCCTGCGTTGACGGAATATAGAGTATACACTGAATATCTAGTCTACGCTAAAATCAGAGTATATATATATATATATATATATATATATATATATATATATATATATATATATATATATATATAGTGGGGACAGAAAGTATTTAGACCCCCTTAAATTTTTCACCCTTTGTTATATTGCAGCCATTTGCTAAGATCATTTAAGTTCATTTTTTTCCTCATTAATGTACACCGAGCACCCCATATTGACAGAAAAACACAGAATTGTTGACATTTTTGCAGATTTATTAAAAAAGAAAAACTTAAATATCACATGGTCCTAAGTATTCAGACCCTTTGCTGTGACACTCATATATTTAACTCAGGTGCTATCCATTTCTCCTGATCATCCTTGAGATGCTTCTACGCCTTCATTTGAGTCCTGCTGTGTTTGATTATACTGATTGGACTTGATTAAGAAAGCCATACACCTATCTATATAAGACCTTACAGCTCACAGTGCATGTCAGAGCAAATGAGAATCATGAGGTCAAAGGAACTGCCTGAAGAGCTCAGAGACAGAATTGTGGCAAGGCACAGATCTGGCCAAGGTTACAAAAAAATTCTGCTGCACTTAAGGTTCCTAAGAGCACAGTGGCCTCCATAATCCTTAAATGGAAGACGTTTGGGACGACCAGAACCATTTCTAGAGCTGGCCGTCTGGCCAAACTGAGCTATCGGGGAGAAGAGCCTTGGTGAGAGAGGTAAAGAGGAACCCAAAGATCACTGTGGCTGAGCTCCAGAGATGCAGTTGGGAGATGAGAGAAAGTTGTAGAAGTCAACCATCACTGCAGCCCTCCACCAGTCAGGGCTTTATGGCAGAGTGGCCCGACGGAAGCCTCTCCTCACTGAAGACACATGAAAGCCCGCATGGAGTTTGCTAAAAAACACCTGAAGGACTCCAAGATGGTGAGAAATAAGATTATTTGGTCTGATCAGACCGAGATAGAACTTTTTGGCCTTAATTCAAAGCAGTATGTGTGGAGAAAACCAGGCACTGCTCATCACCTGTCCAATACAGTCCCAACAGTGAAGTGAAGCATGATGCTGGCAGCATCATGCTGTGGGGGGTGTTTTTCAGCTGCAGGCACAGGACAACTGGTTGCAATCGAGGGAAAGATGAATGCAGCCAAGTACAGGGATATCCTGGATGAAAACCTTCTCCAGAGTGCTCAGGACCTCATGCTGGGCCAAAGGTTTACCTTCCAACAAGACAATGACCCTAAGAACGCAGCTAAAATAACAACAACAACTCTGTGACTGTTCTTGAATGGCCATGACTTAAACCCAATTGAGCATCTCTGGAGAGACCTAAAAATGGCTATCCACCAACCTTTACCATCCAACCTGACAGAACTGGAGAGGTTCTGCAAGGAGGAATGGCAGAGGATCCCCAAATCCAGGTGTGAAAAACTTGTTGCATCTTTCCCAAAAAGACTCATGGCTGTATTAGATCAAAAGGGTGCTTCTACTAAACACTGAGCAAAGGGTCTGAATACTTAGGACCATGTGATATTTCAGTTTTTCTTTTTTTTTTTTGTTTACAAACTTTTTTTATTTGGTACAAAAAAATAGTACAAAAAGCTTATTGACATATGCCATAAAATGTACAAAGTAATTTCTACAAAAAGGAATAACAATATATATTAAGCGGTTCTTGAATAGAGTATAAATTTATATATAAATATAGCAATTCCTATTATACATTAAACTGTATATTCATATAATACTCTTCAGTGTACTTCAGTATTTAGTAGAATTATTCAGGGTTAAAGAAGAGATTAGCATGGTTAAACCATGGGTCCCATTTCTTTGTGTAGAATTGGTTAGTGTTTTGTATTGTGTGGAATATTTTTTCCATTAAATTAATATTGTTAATTCTGGTTTTCAAATGTGAAAGAGGAATTGTGGGGGATTTCCAATGGTATGCTATCAACCAGTGTACAGCAACACATATTGTGTGGATCAATCTCATATTATGTATGGAAAGACCGATGATAGGGGAAAATAGGAGACAGTTATATATAGTGAGGTTTATGTTGTTATTTGAGATTTTGGAGGCAAATTTTTCCAGTTGTTTCCATATCTGAGTAACTCTATCACAATCCCAGAAGATATGAGAAAAGGATCCTGCTGAATTGCAACCTCTGAAACATGTATGAGGGGTGTCAGGGAAAATAGCATGAATTTTAACTGGGGTATAATACCACCTTGTGAAAAGTTTGATTGCAGTTTCTTTGATCGTGATTGATCTGGTGCATTTGTGTAAGTTAGAGATACATTTGTCCCAGTTTTCCATTGTAAATGAGAAGTCACATTCTTGTTCCCACTTGAGCATATAGGGAAGTTTGGATTGTTCTGCATTATTGACTAGATTAGAGTAGATTTCAGATATCAGGCCTGCTCTCCTAGGTGTTTTTAGACAAATGTTTTCAAAAAATGATGGTGGGAGTGAGTTTACTGTTTGGAAATATGTACTAAAAAAATGTCTAATTTGGAGAAATTTATTAAATTCGGTATTGGGGATCTGATGTCTAGATTTCAATGAAGAGAATGAAGTGAAGTTGTTGTTTTCTAAAAAATTATAGAGGGATATTAGGTTATTATTTGTCCACCATGAAAAGTCTCCTCTCTCATTGGAGGTAAGGTGGAATTTTGGGTCACCAATAAAAGATGCAAGTGGAGGTGTGTTAGAGGTTAAGTTGTATTTTTTGTTATGTAGTTTCCATAATTGATATGAATGTGAGACTAATTGATTAAGGTTGTCTAGGATGTGAGTTGATACTTTATTACCCCATAATATACTTGAGATAGAATATGGTTGAATGGAGTCTTTTTCAAATCTAACCCATGGGACTTTGGGGTTGGGAATGTGCCATTGTGCTATTTGTGACCATCTGGCGGCTAGGTAATAAAGCCAGAAGTCTGGGAGACCCAGACCACCGTTTTTCTGTGGATTGTGTAATACTGATCTAGATAGACGTGGACGGGAGTCTGACCAGATAAATTTATTGATTTCTGTTTGGAATTTAGTAATAGTTACTTTATTTAATCTGATTGGGAGGGCTCTAAATAGGTATAAGATTTTTGGTAAGATTGTCATCTTAATCGCTGTAATTCGGCCAAGAAACGATATTTTAAAAGATTTCCATAATTTGAGCATCAATCTCATTTTTTGTATTAATGGGGTGTAGTTTTTTGAGGAAAGGTCATTAATATTTGGTGTAAGAAATATACCAAGATAAGGGAGAGAATCCATTGACCATGA
This sequence comes from Aquarana catesbeiana, assembly GCF_042186555.1. Lineage (NCBI taxonomy): Eukaryota > Metazoa > Chordata > Amphibia > Anura > Ranidae > Aquarana > Aquarana catesbeiana. The sequence continues at coordinate 366,914,226 of NC_133326.1, read as the reverse complement.
GAAATTGAATGAGGAACGTAAGGAGTCTAATTGGGATGATGGGATGTTAATTGGCATTCCTATAGATTTGGTGACATTCACTGTTAGGCCAGATAGTGTGGCAAATGTTTTAAGAGTATGTAGTAAATTTGGTAAAGCAATATTGGGTTGTGTGAGGAATAATACCATGTCGTCCGCATACATACTCAATTTATAGGTATTATTGTTAGAATTGTAACCTTTTATATCTGGGTTGTGCAATATTGCTGTAGCTCAGGGTTCAAGCGCTAATGCGAATAATAAGGGAGATAGGGGACAACCCTGTCTTGTTCCTCTGCCTAGTCTGAAAAAGTCTGAATTACAGCCTGGTAATCTAATCCTAGTGGACGGGTTATGATAAAGAGCGTGAAAGGCGTGGAGAAATTCTCCTAAGAAGCCGTATCTTTTCAGAACTAAGTCAAGGAAATCCCAGGATACACTATCGAATGCTTTATTGATATCGAGACTAAGAAGTAAAACAGATTTGGAGTTGATATTTGCGTCTTGTATTATGTTAGTGGCTAATCTAATGTTGTCTGTAATTTGTCTACCAGGTATGAACCCTGATTGGTAGGGGGAGATTAGTGAGGGAATTATTAATGCAAGTCTATTGGATAATAATCTACAGAATATCTTAAGGTCATTGTTTATTACAGAAATTGGTCTGTAGTTTTGTGGCAATGTATGGTCTTTGTTTGGTTTTGGGATAAGAGACATATTTGCAAGAAGCATTTCTTCTGGGAACTGTTCTCCTTTAAGAATGTTGTTATATAATTTTGCTAAATTTGGTGTTAATAATTGTTGATATTGTTTATAATAGAATGAGGTGAAACCATCTGGGCCCGGAGCTGAGGTTTTTTTAAGGGATTTTATGATATGATGTATTTCTTCCTCTGTGCATGGGGCGTTTAAAGCTTCTATTTGTGTTTGGGTTAGCTTTGGAAATGGGATTTTCTCCAACCAGGAAATTGCTGTGGGCGGGATTGATGATTTAGGAGCTGAAAGTAGGTCAGAGTAGAATTTTTTAAAGATAGATAATATTTCTTGTGGATGAGTGACTAGTTGGTTTGAGTTATTTTTAAGTTTATATACATGGGTGGGTTTTATAGATTGGTTAAGCTTGCGGGCAAACATTGAAGAATATGCATTACTTGACAGGAAAAATTTTGCTTTTGACCATCTAAGGGACTTTTCCGCTTTATATGTGAGTAATGAGTCTAATTCATTGCGTTTTTGGGATATTAATGTATATATGTTTGGGTCATGCGTGTTGGTATGAATTTTGTATAGGTTGTGAAGATCTTTAGTAAGGGTATGGATTTTTTCCCATTTTAGTTTATTACATCTTGCTGCTCTTTTGATGAGAAGGCCTCTCAGAACAGCCTTATGTGCTAACCATAATGAAGTTGGAGAGATCTCTGGGGTGGAATTTAGATTGAAATAGTCTTTTATTTCTAAAGCGATCTCCTGGTTGTGTATGGGGTCTGTTAGAATTGATTCGTTAATTCTCCACGAATATGGAGTAGAAGTGAGGCCTATAAATTGAGTATTAAACGTTGTGATTTGATGGTCTGACCAAGCACACGGGTGTATTGAGGCATCGTAGGAATTGGCAAGGATTATTGGAGTGCAAAAGATATAATCAATACGTGAGTATGAATCGTGTGGGTGTGAGTAAAAAGTATACTCACGAGCACCTAAATTCAATGATCTCCACGTATCAATTAGTTGTAGACTATTTATGTGCGTTATAGTTGTTTTTGAGAAAGTTTTGGAGTTTTGATTTTGTTTCCTGCGGTTCAGTTTTTCTTTTTTAATAAATCTGCAAAAATGTCAACAATTCTGTGTTTTTCTGTCAATATGGGGTGCTGTGTGTTCATTAATGAGGAAAAACTTAAATGATTTTAGCAAATGGCTGCAATATAACAAAGAGTGAAAAATTTAAGGGGTCGGAATACTTTTCATCCCCACTGTGTATATATATATATACAGTATATATATATATATATATATATATATATATGTATATATGTATATATGTATATATATATGTATATATATATATATGTATATATATATGTATATATATATATATGTATATATATATATATATATATATATACGTATATCAAATACACTGACTGAATATAGAGAATCTACACTGAATAGCTAGTCTACGCTAGGGATGAGCCGAACACCCCCCTGTTCGGTTCGCACCAGAACATACGAACAGGCAAAAAATTTGTTCAAACACGCGAACACCATTAAAATCTATGGGACATGAACATGAATAATCAAAAGTGCTAATTTTAAAGGCTTATATGCAAGTTGTTGTCATAAAAAGTGTTTGGGGGCCTGGGTCCTGCCCCAGGGGACATGGATCAATGCAAAAAAAAGTTTTAAAAATGGCCATTTTTTTGGGAGCAGTGATTTTAATAATGCTTAAAGTGAAACAATAAAAGTGTAATATTCCTTTAAATTTCGTACCTGGGAGGTGTCTATAGTATGCCTGTAAAGGGGTGCATGTTTCCCGTGTTTAGAACAGTCTGACAGCAAAATGACATTTCAAAGGGGATGAGGGCATGTTGAGGGCATGTGGCCTGGTGCAGTTCAGGAGGGGGGGTGCTCTCTCATCCCCCCTCTTTTCCTGCACCCTGCCAGGTTGCGTGCTCAGATAAGGGTCTGATATGGATTTTTGGGGGGACCCCACACCATTTTTTTTTTTAATTTTGGCGTGGGGTTCCCCTTAAAATCCATACCAGACCTAAAGGGCCTGGTATAGATTTTGAGGGGGACCCTATGCCATTTTTTTTTTTAATTTTGTCCGGGGTTCCCCTTAATATCCATACCAGACCCGAAGGGCCTGGTATGGAATTTAGGGGGACCCCCCACGTCATTTTTTTTTTAAATTTTGGTTCGGGGTTCCCCAATGGAAAAAGAAAAAAGTTCCCCCAAGGTGGGGTTTTTTGGCAGCAAAGTACAAATATTGAGTCAAAATATGTATAAAATTGAAAAAGTTTTTTTTACAAAAAATCACATATCATGAAAGTTAAGAAATGAGCTCCAGTAGGAAGTATTTTGACCTTTTAAAATCGACATACACTATACAGACATACAGTGGGGACTGAAAGTATTCAGACCCCCTTAAATTTTTCACTCTTTGTTATATTGCAGCCATTTGCTAAAATCATTTAGGTTCATTTTTTTTCCTCATTAATGTACACACAGCACCCCATATTGACAGAAAAACAAAGAATTGTTGACATTTTTGCAGATTTATTAAAAAAGAAAAACTGAAATATCACATGGTCCTAAGTATTCAGACCCTTTGCTCAGTATATAGTAGAAGCACCCTTTTGATCTAATACAGCCATGAGTCTTTTTGGGAAAGATGCAACAAGATTTTCACACCTGGATTTTCACACCTGGATCCTCTGCCATTCCTCCTTGCAGATCCTCTCCAGTTCTGTCAGGTTGGATGGTAAACGTTGGTGAACAGCCATTTTTAGGTCTCTCCAGAGATGCTCAATTGGGTTTAAGTCAGGGCTCTGGCTGGGCCATTCAAGAACAGTCACGGAGTTGTTGTGAAGCCACTCCTTCGTGCGCTTAGGGTCATTGTCTTGTTGAAAGGTAAACCATCGGCCCAGTCTGAGGTCCTGAGCACTCTGGGGAAGGTTTTCATCCAGGATATCCCTGTACTTGGCCGCATTCATCTTTCCCTCAATTACAACCAGTTGTCCTGTCCCTGCAGCTGAAAAACACCCCCACAGCATGATGCTGCCACCACGATGCTTCACTGTTGGGACTGTATTGGACAGGTGATGAGCAGTGCCTGGTTTTCTCCACACATACCTCTTAGAATTAAGGCCAAAAAGTTCCATCTTGGTCTCATCAGACCAGAGAATCTTATTTCTCACCATCTTGGAGTCCTTCAGGTGTTTTTTAGCAAACTCCATGCGGGCTTTCATGTGTCTTGCACTTTTAGGAGAGGCTTCCATCGGGCCACTCTGCCATACAGCCCCGTCTGGTGAAGGGCTGCAGTGATGGTTGCCTTTCTACAACTTTCTCCCATCTCCCGACTGCATCTCTGGAGCTCAGCCACAGTGATCTTTGGGTTCTTCTTTACCTCTCTCACCAAGGCTCTTCTCCCCCGATAGCTCAGTTTGGCTAGACGGCCAGCTCTAGGAAGGGTTCTGGTCATCTCAAACGTCTTCCATTTAAGGGATTATGGAGACCACTGTGCTCTTAGGAACCTTAGGTGCAGCAGAAATTTTTTTGTAACCTTAGCCAGATCTGTGCCTTGCCATAATTCTCTGAGCTTTCAGGCAGTTCCTTTGACCTCATGCTTCTCATTTGCTCTGACATGCACTGTGAGCTGTAAGGTCTTATATAGACAGGTGTGTGGCTAATCAAGTCCAATCAGTATAATCAAACACAGCTGGACTCAAATGAAGGTGTAGAACCATCTCAAGGATGATCAGAAGAAATGAACAGCACCTGAGTTAAATATATGAGTGTCACAGCAAAGGGTCTGAATACTTAGGCCCATGTGATATTTCAGTGTTTCTTTTTTAATAAATCTGCAAAAAAGTCAACAATTCTGTGTTTTTCTGTCAATATGGGGTGCTGTGTGTACATTAATGAGGAAAAAAAAATGAACTTAAATGATTTTAGCAAATGGCTGCAATATAACAAAGAGTGAAAAATTTAAGGGGGTCGGAATACTTTCCATCCCCACTGTATTTCCATAGTAACATTGAACAATAATGTCAACAATATGAAAAATAAAGCTGACGTGTTTCAATCCATATACTGGGGGTCTTCTTCAGACGGTCAGTCTATTGAGAGATATGTGATATAAGTACACATGTAACAGAGCACTTACATACGATAACAGTAATATGCAATGTATACACCTGATATAATTACCCAACAGTGTATGTCCAGCAGGGGAAAAGAAGATTTCCTACATATAGGTCCCTTTAAAAGCTGCTCACTCTCTCACCCCCAAGGGGTCTCAGAGCACCTCCACCAACACCGCAACCAGAAAAAGGGGCGGTAGTCCAACGATGTGGCTCACGAGAAGTCACACAAAAAAGTCACCCCCCATCGGGCCAAGTGAACGGTTGAGGGGAAAAGCCACACCTGCAGCGGAAATCCAAAAAGAATGGACTAAACAATATGTCCCTATATATATAAGAAAGGATTATTTGAAAAAATATAGTTGTCCAAATAGATGGTCAACTGACCAGCTACAAGGCACCAGTCTAGCTGCATTCCATATATGCGGCTAGCGGCCGCTGGGTGCTTGGCAACTGTATTTTTACTAAACAGTAATAAATAAATATAAAAAGATGAATTAAGAGAAAAATGGATAAATACGTTAAGTGGTTAGATGAGGTAGTGGATTAGAGGGTCAGAGTAATACATGTCAGCTCAATTAAAATAAAGGGATTGTGAAAGAGTGAAAAGGATGCAGTGAAATATAAGATATTTAAAGAAATACTTGTGCATACATAGTATTAGAAAGGTGACCCAAAGGGTGAGGAGGGATGCATACAGTGTGTGCAGGACCACACATAATAAGAAACTAGTGGGGCACAGGGGTGCAAAAAACCAAACAGTGTACGACTACAAGGGAAGAAAGAAAAGTCACCACTAGAACCAGGTATAGAAAAACACAGGATAAACCCAAATATACCTTGACAAGTGTTGAAGCAGATATGAAGCTGCGCCAGATCGCCCTATATGATCAGACTATAATTTGTGACCTAGCCCGGGATTGGCTGCAAGTTGTGTCAGGCTCAGTGGATTAGTGTCCAAACCAAGTCGACAAGTCTGAAATACATATATATGGAAAGGGGTACTGTGGGTAGCTGAACATAGGTACATAATGTATTTGTTATAAAGTATAAGTATAAAGGCAAAGATGGGGCAAGAACATACTGCTCAAGTGTATACTTACAGTGCGGGAGCTGCATAGATTTCTGACCCACCAAACAGAGAGGCTACAGATCCAAAAACATTCACATGTATATATACTTACTAGGGGCGTATCCTAATCAAGATGGATCCACTACAGGTGCGCATCCCCCCCACCCCAAAAGGGGCCGACCAGATAGACCGTCATAGGCGGCATGGCCGCCATTCAGGCAGCCTCGTGTGGCTTCCCCGGCGTTCGGGACGGGCGTGCAGCCCCGAAATGACGTCATTCCTGTCGTAACCCCGTGATGCACCTCGCATGCGCACTGACGCGAACGTCCGAGAATAGTCGGGAACACCGCTGGCAAGGAAAAGAAATCCCCATCACAACTTCTTCTTCTTCAACAACTCCCACTACCTCCAGGTGCAGGGAGTGGCTATGGGCACTTGTTGTGCCGCGGCCTATGCCAACTTGTACCTTGGGGAGTGGGAGAAAGCCCTCCTAGATGACGGGGACCTCGTTATGTATACGAGCCACGTATTCCTGTGGCTACGATACATTGAAGACATCCTTCTCATCTGGGAGGGCTCTGAGGAGATGTTGTTAAAATTCTTTGACTGCATCAATCGAAACAAACACAACTTAAAGTTCACCATGACCTATGATCACAAACAAATGACGTTTTTGGACATCCAGCTGAGACGTACCCCCGAAGGTAAAATCTCTAGTACTTTGTTTAGAAAAAGCACAGCAGGAAACACAGTACTCTATGTTGACAGCTTTCACCCTACAGTACTAAAAAAGTCCATCCCGTATGGACAATACCTGCGTTTACGCAGGAATTGTTCTGACGATACGCTTTTCAAACAGGAAGCATACAACCTTTAAACTAGATTGTTGGCACGTGGTTATAGCCGTTCCTGTCTACGTAAGGCCTACAACAGAGCAGCCGCACAATCCCGATGCGATCTGTTATTCAAAAAGAGGACGGTGGATGATCATGGTACGGATCCTACTAGGATCATCCTTCGATTCTCCAAACAGCACTATGCGATTAGAAACAACATTCAAAGACATTGGCCCATACTTGGGGACGATCTCAAGGTTAGTGGCTTTATTTCAACTAGCCCTTCTATTACCTTTAGACGGGCCACCTCGTTAAAGGACAAACTGGTCCAAAGCGAGTTCAAGGACGAACAGAAAAGATTGAAACACTGTTCAATCTTTGGATCGTTCCCCTGTGGGCACTGCTCTTTCTACCTATACATAAGATGGGAAAAAACATTCCGCCTCCCGAATGGAATACTGTTTAAGCCCGCGCACTTCACCAACTGCCAGACAAGAGGAGTGGTGTACCTCATGTCATGCGAATGCGGGGCATACTATGTCGGGAAGACAAAACAAGAATTTTATCTTCGTATATCAAAACATATCTATCATATGCAAATCGGTAACCACTATGTGCCACTTGGGCGACATGTGGTGAAAGTGCACAACTACAGGATGCCTAAAGCAGTGTTTCTCAACTCCAGTCCTCAAGGCGCCCCAACAGGTCATGTTTTCAGGCTTTCCATTATTTTGCACAGGTGATTTGATCAATTTCACTACCTTAATAATTACCACAGCTGTTTCATCTAAGGGAAATCCTGAAAACATGACCTGTTGGGGCGCCTTGAGGACTGGAGTTGAGAAACACTGGCCTAAAGTATCCTTCACCGCACTCGATCGGATTCATATACCAGATCGAGGCAGCGATTGGAACAAAACTTTGTTGCAACATGAACAGAGGTGGATATTCAAGTTAGATGACACCTCTTTTCCAGGATTAAATGAGGCCATCTCATTTGCCCCATTTTTAAAAGGCTTTGCTTCAGGGAAAACCCAATAAACATTCTTGGAAGTCTTTTCCGAAATAAAAAAGCCCTTTTGACCACCTCTCTGGCTGTCATATTCCCCCCCCCTTTTGAATGATCTGATTTTGTTTTTATCTTGTCCCATTTTATTTTATTTACTTTGCTGTTTTCTTGCAGAGTTATCAATGGATGTGATTATTGTTCCTTACTTGTAATGATGTCTCATGTATATGTATATTATATATGATGTCTGGTTAGTACCACCATGTTAATTAAAATTAGTTTGGGAGAATATACCCACGCATGTCATGTACCATTTGCCTTCCCGGCAAGGGGGGGAACCAGTTACCATCCAGCGGCTCCTCCCCCTTATTTCCCCATCAGGCACCCGGGCTGGTACCGGCTGCCGCATTGGGGATTTCTTTTCCTTGCCGGCGGCGTTCCGGACCATTTTTGGACGTTATCTCACTGCGCATGCGCGGGGCCCCGCGTGTGTGACGCGACGTAGGTGCGTCACAGGGTTATGACGGGAATTACGTCATTTTGGGGCTGCACGCCCATCCCCAATGCCGGAGAAGCCACACGAGGCTGCCTGAATGGCGGCCATGCCGCCTATGACGGTCTATCTGGTCGGCCCCTTTTGGGGTGGGGGGATGCGCACCTGTAGTGGATCCATCTTGATTAGGATACGCCCCTAGTAAGTATGTATACATGTGAATGTTTTTGGATCCGTAGCCTCTCTGTTTTGTGGATCAGAAATCTATACAGCTCCCACACTGTAAGTATACACTTGAGCAGTATGTTCTTGTGCCATCTTTGCCTTTATACTTATACTTTATAACAAATACATTATGTACCTATGTTCAGTTACCCACAGTACCCCTTTCCATATATATGTATTTCAGACTTGTCGACTCGGTTTGGACACTGATCCACTGAGCCTGACACAACTTGCGGCCAATCCCAGGCTAGGTCACAAATTATAGTCTGATCATATAAGGCGATCTGTCGCAGCTTCATATCTGCTTCAACACTTGTCAAGGTATATTTGGGTTTACCCTGTGTTTTTCTATATCTGGTTCTAGTGGTGACTTTTCTTTCTTCCCTTGTAGTCATACACTGTTTGGTTTTTTGCACCCCTGTGCCCCACTAGTTTCTTATTATGTGTGGTCCTGCACACACTGTATGCATCCCTCCTCACCCTTTGGGTCACCTTTCTAATATAATATATAACATATTGTTTAGTCCATCTTTTTGGATTTCCGCTGCAGGTGTGGCTTTTCCCCTCGACCGATCACTTGGCCCGATGGGGGATGACTTTTTTGTGTGACTTCTCGTAAGCCACATCGTTGGACTACCGCCTCTTTTTCTGGTTGCGGTGTCGGTGGAAAATCTTCTTTTCCCCTGCTGGACATACACTGTTGGGTAATTATATCAGGTGTATACATTGCATATTACTGTTATCGTATGTAAGTGCTCTGTTACATGTGTACTTACATTACATATCTCTCAACAGACTGACCCTCTGAAGAAGGCCCCTAGTATATGGGTTGAAACGCGTCAGTTTTATTTTTCATATTGTTGACATTATTGTTCAATGTTACTATGGAAATATGTCTGTATAGTGTATGTTGATTTTAAAAGGTCAAAATACTTCCTACTGGAGCTCATTTCTTAACTTTCATGATATGTGATTTTTTGTAAAATAAACTTTCAATTTTATACATATTTTGACTCAATATTTGTACTTTGCTGCCAGAAAACCGGATGAACTTTTTTCTTTTTCCTTTTTCAATACCAGGGGTGAGCAGCATTCTTTCTCCTTCTTGTGTGTCTTCTCTCTTTTTTGGGGTTCCTCAGTGGAGAATTCCCATGCCGTTTTTATCAATGAACTTTTATGTGTATTGTTGGACCGGCAATTCATTGATAGCCGCAAGTAGTTTTAAATGACTTTTTTTCCTTTGAAATGTAATTTTGCTGTCAGACTGTTCTAAACACGGGGAACCTGCGCTCCTTTACAGGCATAATATAGATACCCCCCAGGTACGAAATTTAAAGAAATATTACACTTTTATTGTTTCACTTTAAGCATTATTAAAATCACTGCTCCCGAAAAAACGGCAGTTTTTAAAACTTTTTTTTGCATTGATCCATGTCCCCTGGGGCAGGACCCAGGTCTCCAAACACTTTTTATGACAACACTTTTTCGACTTTCGACTCCAACTCGAAGCTCATCCCTAGTCTACGCTAAATGCAGAATATATATATATATATATATATATATATATTAGACTGTATATATATATATATATATATATATATATATATATATATATATAACAAATACACTGCCACTAATTAACCTGCCTGCCTAATCTAGCTTAACCACTTGCCAACCACTGCACGCCGATATACGTCAGCACAATGGCAGCAGTGGGCAAATGGGCGTACCTGTATGTCCCCTTTAACTGGCAGGGCAAGCGTGCGCACGCAGCGTACAGTGTGACCATGCCGCGGGACCCACGGACTCGATGTCCGCTGGTCTCTCCAGCAATCGTGTCACGGAGCCGCAGAACGAGGAGATGTAAACAAGGCATTTCCCGGTCTGCTTGCTCTCTGTCATCGGGAGCAGTGATCGCTGTCATGTGAGTGAAAGCCCACCCCCCTACAGTTAGAATCACTCCCTAGGACACACTTAACCCCTTGATGAACCCCTAGTGTTTAACCCCTTCCCTGCCAGTGTCATTTACACAGTAATCAGTGCATTTTTATAGCACTGATCGCTGTATAAATGACAATGGTTCCAAATTAGTGTCAAAATGTCCGATGTGTTTGCCATAAGGTCGCAGTCATGATAAAAATCGCAGATCACCACCATTACTAATAAAAAAAAAAATAATAAAAATGCCATAAAACTATCCCCTAATTTGGAGATGCTATAACTTTTGCCCAAACCAATCATTATACGCTTATTGCAATTTTTTTTACCAAAAATATGTAGAATACATATCGGCCTAAACTGAGGAAAAAATTTATTTTTTTATATATTTTTTGGGGATATTTATTATAGCAAAAAGTAAAAAATATTGCTTTTTCAAAATTGTTGCTCTTTTTTGTTTATAGCACAAAAAATAAAAACCGCAGAGGTGATCAAATACCACCAAAAGAAAGCTCTATTTGTGGGAAAAAAAGGACGTCAATTTTGTTTGGGTGCACTGTCGCACAACCGAGCAATTGTCAGTTAAAGCGATGCAGTGCTGAATCGCAAAAAGTGCTCTGGTCAGGAAGGAGGCAAAATCTTTCGGGGCTGAAGCGGTTAATCTATTTCCGTCCACACACTATACACAGCCGCTATGTAAGCAGCCTTATATAGTGTGGGGCGAGGACTTAGTCCCCCTGATTGTCCAAAGGCACCCTACCTTTGGCCAATTATGGCTTTGTCAGCAGAGTGCGCTGTGATTGGCCAAAGCATGCAGGTCAGGTGCATGCTTTGACCAGTTATCATACAGCAATACTCTGCGATATCGCAATGCATTATGGGGCGTTCTGTGGCATTTGAATTTCCCGCAAACGCCCCATAATATTCACTGTTCGGTGAATGGGCAAACACTCGATGTTTGAGTCGAATTTACGTTCAATTTGAACATCGAGCTCATCCCTAGTGTCTAGTCATTTTACCAAACAGAGAGTTTTTGATCCTTGTGGATCCTTTCCACGAGGTACTTTTAAATGTGGTGTATGCAATTATTGTGACTACATTCAACCAGGAGGGGTTATTAATCTGCCTAATGGACAAACATGGGAGTTGAGGCACTTTGTAAATTGCAACACCGTAGGAGTTGTGTACCTCCTCACATGCAGCTGTGTGTGGCAGATTTTATATTGGAAAAACCAAACGCAACTTCTGGAAATGCATTTGTCACCACGTACTAGATATAACCGGGATATCCTGGAAAAACCCGTAGCAAGACATTTTGCTAAACATCATAAATACAAAGGGGGGGGGGCATGCTGCACTTTCAGACATTGGCCAGAATACATCTCTCCCCTAGGGGAGGGGATTTTGACAATAAAATTTTACAGGAAGAAACAAAATGGATAGTGAATTTAAAAGCAACATCAGGCCTAGGGCTCAATGAGGATATTAGTTATTCTCTTTTTTTAAAAGATAATTATTAATTCTTCTGTTTCCCCCCTTCCCTTCCCTTTTTTTTGTGCTTGTAAAAATCTCTTTAATGTTTGTTATTCATTGTGCAAGATGGAGTTCTAACAAATATGGATCGATGGGCCAATTCAGCCAACTATTTTTTGTATGTCTCTTTTGGAAGTATTATATGCTGTCTTATTCCCCTTTGGTGATCTGGTCCATTTGGTGCGGTCCATGTCTCCATCTCCACTTTTCTAGCTGGCTGGACTGCCTCCTTCCTGTGCCCCACCTGTGGTGCAATTTTGCCTATAGTGTGGGTTGGCCGTGGTTTCCTTCCAATTTGAATGGGACGATGCTTGTTTGATCACTCACTACGAAGCCTCTCATCTATTCCCTTGTCTGCGTGTTTGCACAGAGTTAGATGCCGGATGTGATGTGGCGGAAACACGTCACTTTGGGCATCGTGTCACTTCCAGTTCGTGGCCCCGACTGGAAAAAAAAGGACTGTTTGTGGTGTGGTCCACCGCCATTTGCCCAGGCTGAGGTTGTTTCAGCCTGTGGAATGGGAGCTGGGGAGGAATCCGTCTCGAGTCCTATGCATTCCGATTGGTGGATTTTTTGACCTGGGGTTGGTGGATGGCTTCTTGGGGAAGGTGGAGCATTACCTAGCAGGTTATATTTATAGTGGCGCGTTTTGGGAGTCTTTTCTCCTGGCTCTTCCTGAGGTGTGGACATATGTTGGAGTTGACTGTGCTATAGAACCAAGGAAGGTAATCTGCCTATGTGAGTTTTTTCTTCTTTTTTTGTACTGATTGGTATATCTTATATATACTCTCTCTGCGGTAGATGTGGTGTTTATGGATATAGAAAACATTTATGGCTTATCTGCTATTATTTACAGAACCGTATTGTGTGTGGGGTGTGAGCATATGTTTGCTACCCCCATGCTCCATACTGGATAGGGGGGTGCACATTTTGGTGGAGACACTTATACTCTTTGACCTTATTCATACTTCAATATCAGCCCTTGTATTTGAACATTCACTAAAGGTAATCATAAGCCTTAGTTCCTTTTAAATATTTAGCCTATATATTAAGACCTAGAGGCTCATGCATGTGTAGACATATACATACATTTACAACTACAAACCACATATCCAATACCCCCCATCCTCTGGTAACCACTGCAATCCACTCAGTTTAATTTCTATCCCCCTGCTTCCTCAAACCAGCCCCCCAATCTCATGCGCCCTTTGGAACGCATGCTCCATCTGTAACAAGCTAACATCTGTGCATGACCTTTTCATCTCTCATGGCTTCAACATACTCGCCATAACTGAAACCTGGCTTCAAAATTTTGACTCGAGGGGTGTGACTTGCGCGCGCACGAGAATGGATGCTTGAGCTGTGAGATCCTCAGCGCCGACCGGACCAACGTCGCAGAACGGGCTCTTAATCACCGCCAATCGGCCCATCGTACCCGCAGCACATCTCTGAGCACTCCGCAGCCACGATGTCCCACAAAAGGAGCCAGGACAGAGGCCTGAAGTGCCTGGAATCCTTCTCCTTCCAGCCCCGCCAGCACAGGGAAGGGGCCAAGATGGAGCCGCCGGAGCAATGGTGTGGCACTCCATGGCCTACACAGACACCCCTGACAGCCATCCACAATTAATTCTGGGTGAATCATCACCCTCACACATCCAGGACTCATCTCTAGCAACTCCGGTCTCCCAAAGCCCAGCCAAGTCCAGGATGTGGATGGATCCGAATCACCAGGCCTCAATCACAGTGAGTACAGGCCTCCATAATGAAAATACTATCTCATCACTGCAATCCTCTATTGCTCAGTGGTTAGACACCACTATGAAGGACATGCTACTATCCCTACAATCTTCCTTGATGACTAATCTGTCCTCACTGATTGATACATTTTCCCTAGACATGAAGCACATGGATAATAGAATGCTACACATGGAAAAGAAAATGGAGGAATGTACATAAACAGTAAATGATCTTGTTGATGTATATACTGAACATAAGGATGACTCTCTGTGGATTAAAGCAAAGCTGGCGGACCTCGAGGACCGCTCCAGGCGCAATAACATAAAAATCAGCGGAATCCCAGAATCCATCCCACCTAAAGAGCTGCACAATTATGCTAGCTCCATGTTCTCTAGCATGTTGCCAGAACTCTCTCCAATTGAGCTTACCATAAATCGTATTCACAGAATACCTAAACCTTGCCACCTGGAAGCAGACATCCCCAAAGACGTTATATTGAAGATTCACGTTTATCAAGCGAAAAAGCAAATCCTCTCAAAAGCAAGGGAACTGTCCCCTCTTCCGGCTCTGTACTCAGACATCCAAATATATGCAGATCTATCACAGTACACGCTGCAAATGCTTCAAATGAGGAGGCAACTGAAAATGATCAAAAGGCAATGTACAATCACAAAATAATACACAAGTGGCATCATCCAGCCACCATTTTGGCCAACCACAACGGCACCCATCACACCATATCCACTTTAGATGGCGGCCTGAAACTTCTCCATGCCTGGGGAATCATACCAGGGCCTCAACATAACCAACTTGATTCCCACAGGAAACCCAATCCCTTTCAGTTTGGTCAGGATCAGAGGCACGGTAAAAATAGTCATAAGTGATTGAACTTGCCAAGAAACCAATTTCATTGAACATCAGTTCTAAGTCTGGTCTGGCCATATGCTCAGATAACCATCTGCTGAACTTTCCCCCAAGTTTGATCAGCTGCTCACAGAGCTTACTACTGCTGATACATCTGTTTGTCTTACCTATAGTTGTTGTTTTTGCTGTTTTACGTCTCTGCTGGGTTCATCATACCCTCATATCACTGAACTTCATCTGGTTTAGTAATTGCAAAGTTATAGATCAATACCTAACGCATTTTATACCTTTTTTAGAATCTCGTCTATACCAAGTTTGCAGCACCATTGAGAGAACCAGACAACAAACAGCGCTTCACACCCTCATTTGGATCTCCGAGGACTAACCTTCTGATCTCCAGCAACTGTAAGTTCGTTATAACCCTATCCCACTCTTACTCCACACTTCAACATGGATATCAACATCCTGTCCCTCAATGCCAAGGGTTTGAACCACCCGGCCAAACGTGCCTCTTTATGGAAAATAGCACTTTCCCAAAAATGTGACGTTATATGCGTCCAAGAAACTCACTTTGCCCAAAATGCATCCCCGCAGTGTAGCCACAAGCAATTCCCATATGTATTCCGAACCAGCTATCCCAAAAAACAAAGAGGAGTCATGATAGCCATTCGGAACACTGTATCCTTCCAATTACAGAACTGCGTCACGGATCCAGAAGGAAGGTACATATTTCTGCTATGCACAATTAACAATGTCCCATACACCTTGGTCTCCATCTATGCCCCAAACCACCGCTAGATGTACTTTCTCAAAAAGACTCTTCGGTCGGCAAAGAAAATCCAACAAGGACACTTTTGTGGAGATTTCAACCTGGTTTCTAATATAGACATGGACTCCACTGCAGGGTCCAAACATCATGCTTCTCCTTTGGATAAATTTATTGCTACCAACGATTTGTATGATGTGTGGAGGTGTTGTCACACGAGCAAACGGGACTTTCCGTTTGCCGCATCACAACACCTACTCACGAATTGACTTATTTTTGACTGATAAATGGCTATTGCAAAGAATATCAAACTCCACCATTCACACCACCACCTGGTCAGATCATGCTCCTATTAGCATCTCAATATCTGCTAACTCCCCACAACCCAACTCCTATATCTGGAGGGTAAATAATTACCTCCTCAACACTCCATGTTATTCCACTCCAATTAAACAACAACTGGAAGAATTCTTCCTAATCAATAAAGCATCGGTTTCTGACCCGCTGGTGGTGTGGAATGCTCACAAGGCCGTAATCAGGGGGGTAGTCCTTCAAATGGGAGCTAGGGCAAGGAAGAAAAGAAATAAAAAATTAGATGAACTCACAGCTGTCATATCTACCACTGAATCCTTGAACAAAACTAACCAATCTCCTATCCTCCAAGCTAAAATCTTCCAACTACGCCATGACTTAAGATCCCTACTCCTTGAATCATACGTTAAAAACTATAAAAAACTCAAAGTATCCTTCTACACAGGGAACAAAGCAGGCAAAGCCATGTTCCTACGGGTACAAGGTCATAGAACAAAAACTAAAATCCCATTTCTATACCACACTTACTCCAATGAAAAACTACTTAAACCACACTCCATTGTAAAACGCCTTTAGTACATACTACAAAGACCTTTGCAACCTTAAAGATGACCCACTTACACATCAACCGTCCCCGGAAGAAATCCAAGCATTCCTTGACAACACGAATCTTCCTTCTATAACCTCACAACAACTTTCATCACTAAATGAACCCTTCACAATATCCGAATTACTACGAGTAATTAACAAACTTCCTAATGCCAAATCCCCAAGACCGGATGGCTTCACTGGGGAATACTACAAACTTTTCCAATCCATTTTAGCTCTCGAAGATATACTACCGTCCCTTATCCACAGAGACCAATCAGGTTTTACAAAAGGCCGTCAAGCTTCAGACATCACTAGAAGAATGATCAATATCATTCACCATGTAGAAACCAATAAAACCCCTTCACTTTTTATATCTTTAGACACTGAAAAAGCGTTTGATAGGGTACACTGGGGATACATTTCATCGGTACTACACAAATTCGGGGTACAAGGTCCAATCCACAATGCAATAATGGCCTTATACTCTACCCCATCAGCCAAGGTGTTCTCAGCAGAAAACCTTTCTGTACCATTCCGTATCACCAACGGTATGAGACAGGGGTGTCCGCTTTCACCCCTAATATTCAATCTGATTATGGAACCTCTTGCCGAAACTATCAGATCTAATCCACAACTCAAAGGAATTTCCCATGCTGATCA